>NC_028640.1:40719826-40761445 GCF_001406875.1 Solanum pennellii
GGGGGGGGGGGGGGGTAGTGTTTATAACAAGTAACTGATTTGAAATTTCTATTGCAAACTTAGCACAAATATTCAGTTATCATAGTTGGAGAGACTTGCGGTGTGCATTTGATGGGGTGTCGATTTGATAGATATGACTAATTATCTTAGAATGGATTACCACATCTTTGGTTTGAACTACATTCAAAGTTTTTCAACGCAATGTGTTTGTTTTGGTTCTTTCAAACCCCAGAACTATACCATATCAACAACCAAACATTAGCTTGAGTGGGCATAGAGTTCTCTAGCTCAAGCACTTGAATGAGGATCAAATCAAATTAAACTATTTCTAGCTCTAATCCTTTGATTAAAACCTCAAGTCCTCACCATTGAAGTTTTACCCAATCTCAGTTTTCTTTCTCAAGAAAAAGTAAAATTAGAGAGTTCAATTAATGCTTGCCCCCATTAATTTTTAGATTAAAACTTGAAGACAACAATAAATTCATGCAGTATAATCAATTCTAAGCGTTGGAACAAGTATAGGAATCCTAGTTAGAAAAGGAGTCTAACGTAGAGTCTATGAATAGGGTCTTCATGTAACAATTTAGATACATTCAATAATTTTCTCTTCTATATTTCTCACATGGTATCAAAGCATTGGTGAGAAACTTCAAGACACCGTGTCAAATTCCGGGAGTTAGGGCTGATTTGTGTCATCTTGCCATTCCGAAGGTGTTGTGAGAAAACCAACACCATCATGAGGCTCGGGAAGCTGTGCCGACCAAACCCCAGCCAGAACCACAGGAAAAAAACCCCTCACAAGATATCCCGCTGTTCGAAAGTGGAAGTTTTCCGGCAAGATCTGGATCACGCGCCGGCACGTGAGGGCTGCTCCGGTCATTGTTTTTAAGCTGTTTTTTTTTGTTGGGGTCGTCCAGTATTTCTGATCAAAACCTGTCTAGTTTTTCTGTTGGGGTCGTCCAGTATTTCTGATAAAAACCTGTCTAGTTTTTTGGTTAGGATTCCAGCAATTTTCAGGTAGTTTCCAGCAAGTTCCCGGTGAAATCAGAATTTTCAGGCAGTTTCCAGCAGTTTCTTACAATTTTCAAGTTAAATTTTGAAAAAATGTTTTTTGCTCCAAAAATACGGGGATTGGAAGTTCAAGCCCTATAATCACTTCAGAACTATTAATGGGAAGTTCAAACTAATTAGCTTGGGCTGGCTTCCTCAGTTGAGTTGTGGTGCTAGGGTCAAGGTGTTCAAGATCATTTACCAAACAATACTTGTGTGGTAAATGAAAAGACAAAGCCAAGTGATGAGGATGCAAAAGCCAAAGCATAATGGGAGAAAGTGAATGCTCAATTATGTAGTCTCTTATTGCGCTTTATTGATTCAAAGTTGATGCCTTTGTTTCGTCCATTCTTATTCAGTTTGGGAAAAAGCACGTGCTTTATAATCTAATGACAAATCTCAATTCTATGATGTGATATCTCGGATGACCAACTTAAAGAAACAAGAATCTAACATATCTACTTACTTGGGACGGTAAGTCATGGAGGAATTTGAAACGTTGATGCTAATCACTACAAACGTGGAAAAGCAACAAGACCATGGACAAACATTATTTCTAGTTCTTACACTTGCTGGACATCCTACTGACCATAATTCTGTGTGAGACCAGATTCTAGCCAGTCCTACGATTCCTACAATTGATAAATTATTCTCTCGTCTACTTCGTCTTGTTTCACCTCCTAGTCAAAAAGTGGTTTCAGCTCCCACTGTTGACTCCTCTATTTCACATCTCAAACCATAGAAAAACGAACATATCAATCTATGGACAATTAGCAAGGAGGATGACATTTTGGGAAACCTCGATCTAAGTGAAATTATTGCCATAAACTTGGACACACTTGTGACATATGTTATACTTTGCATGGTCCACCACCCAACTATGATCCAATTGCTCTAATGAAATATAATGAGTTCCTTTAGTATCGCGCAAGCAAGCAGACATCTCCACAAGTACAATATATTGTTGTAACGCCTTGGAATTTGGAAAAGAAAGAAAAGGGATTTTTGGGTTGCAAGTTGTGTTTACGGTCCCCATCTATGAGTCGTAGAAGTTTCTACTGGCCGTAGATGGCATCCGAAGAAGAGGGAAAATAATATTTCAAGTCAAGTCCCAGTACCTCTTTTTACGATTTACTATCACAGCCCGTTAGTCTTTCTATGAGCTATAGATAGGTCCCATACATAGTGACTGTTGGGCGGACTCTTTATTTTTGCCGGCGAACCCGTCTCAACGCGACACTGGTGCGGGGTGCGTGTCAGATTCGGTCAATCCGATCCGAACACCTTGACCAGAGGCGAGAAAAGATTTTGGGAGAGATTAGTTTCCGACAACGTCTTCTGATGGGAGGCAAAGTACTTTTAAAGATGAAGCTTGAAAAAGTTAAAGAGGATGAAGATTGAAAAGACATGAAACTTAAAAAAGTGCAGAGAAAAAAGAGGAGTTTTTTCTTGAAAAAGTACATAATTTTTTTCATCTTTCTTCAAAAAGTAGTCTCTTTAGTTTTTCTTGAAAAAGAAAACTAGAGACGAAGGATTTCTCTAGATATGTGTCCTTTTAATTAAAAAATAAATTATACTTTTAATGTTTATTATATTCTCTCTTCTTTCACTACCAAAATATGCAATTAATTATTATGTTTATTTCATAAATACTTTGTGATATTTTATTATATATAATTAGAATATCTTTATAATTATATTTTTATAATATTGAAATTTTTTAGCCGTATTGTCGTCAAAAAAATTTTAGCCGTATCCCCTCACCTGTATCCATACTCGGATTCGCACCCCCAAATCTTAAAATTTAGATTTTGCCGAATCCGAATCTCGGATTCGCATCCGTCTTGGATACCCGCACCCGAATCCGAGCAACTCAGCTTAGTGATATTTTACCGGGTCAAGTTGGTTTCTTTGATTTTGTCTACGGACCGTAGGTTCAATCAGTAGACATGCTTCGACAATTATTTTAAGGAGCTCTTGAGTCGTTTCCTTGATTGTTATGAATCAAAATTATGCCGTTTTGTCTTCTACCCTAAGCCCTATATAAAGCTTTTAGGTCCTAAAACTATCCAGTTCAACCCAGTCTCCTAATTTCCCAAAGATAGCCAAATTCATCCTCCCCATATTCTCTCAAGACTAATGAAGGAGAAGAAGCTAAGAGTTAATTCAAGTTCATCAATTATCCATTCTTTTGGGGCTTTAAGCATCAAGGTATGTGGGTATTCACCCATGGAAATATCCATGGAATCTGTTCTTCCATGGGCCCCCAAAGTTTCCAATTTCTCAATCTCAAATTCAATTGTTCAAGTTAGGGTTTCAATTCCAACTTTATGGGTTTCATCCAATTATGATTTATTATTGTTAATTAAGTCTTGTAATGCATGATTCAGTGTTAATACATGATATTTAGTTGAAATTATGTTGACTCGTGCCTCATTTATGATTTTCAACTATAAACCTATGATGAACTCATAAACCTATGAACTATGAGTTTATGAAGATATGCATGTTTTTTTTTAAATTATTGAAAATAATTTGGGATGCTTTGAAAGGAAAGTATCAATGTTATTGTGAAAGGTTTTCTCACATGCTATTATACAAATTCAGAGATCATAATGTTTAACCGCATTTCGCTTTTGATAATAGTGACTATCACCAATTTAAAGAAACATCTTTCAACTTCAAACTATAAATCTCAATAAACTGAAGAATTTTCTAGGTATTGAGTGTTACTCAATCCAAATCAGGTATTGTTATTTCACGATGAAAGAATGCATTAGACATTCTTGAGGAGACCAGAACGATGGGATATAGACTCATTGACACTCCAATGGTTCCAACTGTAAGCTTTTGTCAGGACTGAAAAGCCACTTAGTCATCTTTATAGACGGTTGGTTGATAAGTTAAATCATCTCATAATGGTTAGTGTCTAGACTTGACATTTTCTTCATATGAGTGCTATACCTCACTTAATGAATTATCCTTATGATAGTCATTGAGATGCAGTTGATCGCATTCTACAATATATGAAGGGAAGGAACCACTCTTTGCAGATCAAGGCCATGAGCAAATCATGGGATAGACAAATGTTGATTGGACAAGATTACCTTCTAATAAACGTTGGATATTGTGCTTTAGAACAAGGCAATTTGGTATCCAAAAAGAGTATGCAATAAATGCAATTGCTTGATCTAGTGTAGAAGCAAATATCAAGCAATGGTTGTAACAACTTGTGAGCTAGTTTTGATCCCACGATTGCTCCAAAAAATTTAAATTTTGAGAAATCAATAAGATAAAACGTGTTTGTGATAATCAAGTAACCCTTCATACTGCATCAAATCTGGTATTTCATGAGAGGACTAACCAAATTGAGATTGACCGTCAGAGAAAAGATACTCTGAGATGATTGTTTCAGAGTTTGTGAAATCAAGTGATCAGCTTGCAAATATCCCTCATTAGATCTCATACTAGTTACATATGTAACAAACTCGATATTAGTAATGTGGGTTTAGTAATGTAGATGTTAGTTATACATGTATTAGTTATGCAGGGTTTAATTATGTAAGTTACATGTGTTAATTATGCAGGATTAAGTTATGTAGGTATTAGTTATCATGAACAATTTATTTTGAGCGAGATACAACCAACAAAACTTGTATGAGGATCCATTAACTAGTTCACATATGGATTGTGGGGCATAAATTGTCCTTTAAAGCTAACAGTCAAACCAAAGAGGTGAGAGAGTATAGAGTTAATACATGATTAACATACAACATTTGCAAACCTACCAACCAAACACTGTATGAAATTAATACATGAATAACTTTTATCCTATTTGCACACCAAGCATGGTATAAATTTCATAGATAAATAACCAAACCAAGTTATTCATGTATTAGCTTTGGACTTATCCAGCTATCAACAACCCCTTAATGAGATAATATATAGCCAAACAAATGTATATGGTTTGTTTTAGACCAAAAGTTTTTAAAGTCTTTTTCTCTTTTTAAAATTGTGCCCAATCAAAGTGCATCACACAAAACACTTCTTCCAAGCTAGATTATACAAACAAGGATGTATACAAAAAGGAAGCGCCTTTGGTTAGCTAAGTCTCTTGACTATGCAGCAATGCTTCTTTAGTATATTGTAGCGATTTAATGGTACCAAGATTACGCGATTTGTAGAGCTTTTATTCTAGCAAGCATACAAAGTCCTCACTACATCCATATTCCCATAATCCAATCAATGAACCTTGATAGAGAAGCAACAAAAAACTTTTAAATCTTTCTTGGAATACTGATACATTATCAAAAAGCTATATTGATAGATTACCTCAAGTTAATCACATTAACAAGATAAAGGTGTGTATTGTGTTGAAGCAAAGCAAAAATCTCATCCGCCATCCCAGTATATGTGCAATTCCTAACAATATCCAATAGACCTACAAGATTAAAAACTAAACATTAGTAGGAGTAAAAGGCTAATTTTTTTTCCTATCAACTAAAATTTTGGTAATCCATCGGCGCATACCAGGGTGACAGTCATTATCAATTTCATTAACGAGCTCTTGGATGCTAGTGAGGTCTGCGGTGTCACTAGGATTCCTCCTTTGTCTGATAGAAGACCTGCAACATTTTCTTTGCGTGAAAAAGTATGTTGGTAGCATGTTTAACTAAACTATCAACCTGATGTTTGAGTAGTTATGGTATATACAACTTCATTTATTTATTTTATGAAATTGGTAACTTGTTGTATTCCTCAGCATTAAGGCTATGCTGGCCACCTCCAAAAAATTTTACAAGAAAGGAAAAAAACTACAATACATACTTACAGAGAGCCTATGAAGTCCACTGACTGGAACTCCTCCTCTACATCCTATTTTTTACACCAAAAGCCTAGAGTAGTTAGTACTATCCATTTGATCTTTTGTATTGTACACTCCTTTCCTTAAAATATTCTTTGATTCCTTTCTTTACATACAATCCACCAGATACTGGCTGGAACTGTTCTCCACCATCTTTTCTGACTCTTGCTGCCTCCCCTTTTGATCTAGCAACTAAGGAGGTCAGAAGTGTGTTTTGGACTATGCTTGTAAACAGAGCCCACACCTGAGCAGTTACCTTAAAATGCACGAACAAGTATTTGTTAGTCTCCAGAGCCTCTTTACAGAGGAGGAATCTGGATACTATGTTGATGCCCTCTTCTACATTGCCTCATCCAACCAAGTGAAGCACTTCATCTTGGCAGGAGCCACAGTTTTCCATATTGTGTTACAAGATCCATTGGTTCTTCCTGCACTTCTTTTAAGCCCCCAGTTGTATAGTCTGCTCACAGAAAATACCCCATCTTTGTGATGTCCCCATGCTAATATGTCTGGCTTTGGAGTAGAACCAGGGAATCCACCAATCAAGCTCAAAAGCTCCACCACTCCATTAATCTCCCGTCATTTAGCAGCCTACAAAATATTAAATTCCAATCTTGTGGTGACCACATCTCCTCTATCCTGCTATTAGTATTTGTGCATATTGAGAAAAGACTAAGGAACAGGTCCCTTAGAATCCTATTTCCACACCAATCATCTAACCAGAACTTTGTTTTGTCTCCTCTGCCCACCATTATCTGTGAGTTGATCTTTAGACTCACCCAAAGGTTTCAAATGGTCTTCCATACCCAAACATCATAAGTTTCATTGACTTCACTAGTACACCAGAAGTCCTCTTGTCCATATTGTGATTTATTATCTCTTTCCATGGAGGCTACTACTTCTCATTGTATCTCCACAACCATTTTAAGAGAAGGCTCCTATTATGAACTTTTAAATTCCTCACTCCAAGTCCCCCATTTTTCCTGCTGCTTTGTTGTTCTACAGACCATTTCACCAGATTGGATCCCTTTCCTATCTTGTCCCTTGCCATAGGAAGTTTCTTACAAGTGCATCTAAAACCTCCACTATCCTACTAGGAGACAGGAAAGAGGGACATCATATAAGGGGTAAAGAATCCAGAACTGAGTTAATTACTCTCTACCTCCCAGAGATATGTATTGGGATTTCCATATATCCAATTTCTTCTCTATTTTCTCAATATTGCCATCCCAAATTTATTTTACTTAAAACTCGATGCACAAAAGCATGTCTAGGTAAACTATTGGGAGCTTCTCTATCTTGCACTTCAACATACTTGCAAGAGCCTCAATCTATTGCACCTCCTTAATTGGATAAATACTACTCTTTCTCCAATTTACTTTTAGTCCTGAGCATGCCAAAAACCGCCAGGATCACTCTTAAATAGCAAATTTGTTCCTGCTCAGCTTCACAGAAAAACAATGTGTCCTCTGCATACAATAGATGTGTTAGTTCAATTGTATCATTTACCCTCTTCTTTAGAGGAAATCCCCTTATCCAGTTACTTTGGGAAGCAACTCTCATCAACCTATCTAAACCTTCCATGGCTAAGATAAAGAGAAAAGGGGATATTGGGTCCCCTTGTCTCATGCCTCTTTCTCGAAAATAACCAACTGGTTCTTCATTTACTAGAATGGAGAACCGAGTGGTTTTAATGCAGAAATTAATCAAGCTGAGCCATCTCCATCAAAACCCCATTTGCCTTAGGATATTGATTAGAAACTCCGAGTTCAAATGGTCATATGCCTCCTCATTGTCTAGCTTGCACAGTAGTCCAGGGGCTCCTCTAATTCTAGAATCAATGTACTCACTAGCTAAAAGTGCAGCATCCATGATTTAGCTTCCTTTGATAAAGGTCATTTGGTGCTTGTTTACTAGCTTACTGATCACCTTTTTCACCTGTGATCTTGTATACCCTCGTGATCAGGCTGATAGGTCTAAAATCCTTTAGCTCATTTGCCCCCACCTTCTTTGGAATTAAAGCTACAAATGTGGCATTAAAACTCTTCTAAACTTTTGATGAGCATGGAATTTGTGGAAGGTCTGCATCACATCATCTTTGATAGTTTCCCAAAAAGCACCGAAGAAAGCCATTGTATAGCCATCTGGTCCAGGTACTTTATCAACAACACATTGTTAATTCCATCTAAAAGTTCTTCCTCCTCAAAATCTCTACACAACCAGTACTTCTTCTGTGATTGTTTGAACATCCAAGATGTTCAAATATGGTCTCCAGCTTTCTATCTCTTTGTACAAAATCTAATAAAAATCCACAATTGCATTTCTGATTACCACAAAAGCTAAAGACTCTTCCCCATTGATCACTAAGAATTCTATAGTGTCGTTTCTTTGGTGGGTTGTAGCCATTCTGTGGAAGAACTTGGTGTTCTTATCTCCATTCTTTATCCACTGAATTTTGGATCTGTCTCTAGTGGATTTCCACATCTCTAGCTACTTCCTCAAAAGTTGCTCACCATCTATTAATGCTCTACGCACCTAAATGTCATCCAAACTGCTAATTTGTTCCAATAGGTGTTCTTTTCTGACCCTCCAGTTGCCTCTATTTTCTTTGCTCCACTCCTTGAGCTTCTTTTTTTAAGAGACTCAAATTTGAGGCTAGTATGAAGTCAGGACTGCCTGTCACATACAAGGAACCCCACCACTTCTCAAACTTGAAGTATGATTTTTTGGAAGTCTCATCCCCACAGGTCAGTAGTAAGGGATTATGATCAGACTCCAAGCTAGGTAAAGCACTTTGTCTAATTTGAGTGAATATCTCGTCCTACGGAAAAGAGTACAAGAATCTGTAAATTCTTGAAGCCTTTTTTTTATTCGCCCCTCCTCTCCATGTGTAGGATCCTCCAAATAAAGGGGGATCCACAAGTTCCAGTTCATTGATGCAACTAGAGAAATCAAACATAGCCCCAGAAATTCTACTACAATTGATCTTTTCTGATGGAAACCGTGTGGTGTTAAAATCCCCACATACCACCCATGGCCCTTCACAAAAGCTCCTCATTGCTCCCAACTCCTCCCACAATACCTTTCTCTCACTCCCATCACTTAATTGAAATCTCATGTTTGTATAGTAATGTGTATGCTTATATACAATACTCAATATAGCTAACTTCCAAAGGCAGTAAACAAGAAGTATCCACTTCAGCTTCTTCTCCAATGGTGGCACCATATAGTGAAAAACAAAAAGGATGATGGATGATTATAATAAGAGATCTCCCTAAACATTTAGCATTTACATGATGCTCTCCTTTCATGTTGTCTACTATCAAGAGAGCACTTTGAGTGGTAGCATCCAAGGAAGCCAATCAACACTTGAATCCAAGAACCAGTCATTGAAGCTCCTAGAAGACTAATGGCAAGGTCACGGGAATTCAAATTACAACTTCTCAGGTTTCATCAAAATAGGACTAAGCAGAGGATGCAATCTCTAGCAAACAATTGCCATCAAGAATTTATCCCAAAAAGTTGGTTTGACATTTCAACTCGAGAATCATCCATTAATAGGATACTAAGGTGTGCTTTGCCAAGTAATACAATACTTTGGCATGGTCAAGAAATATACAAGTGTCCTATGGATCTATTTTGAGTTTCTTTTAATTTAATAATTTTACTAGTAGTGGTCAGCTTTGGCAGCTGCGAAAGAAAATGACTTATTTTGGACTTTGGTCCATTGGAGAATATAAAGTCTATTTATCAGAACAATTTTGCTTAAAACTAAGGTAAGTTGTCTATGGTCTTTTTGTTTAAGGAAAAAATCACAGGTCAAGCCTTCTTGGTTTCGAGCAAGGAATTTCAAAAATTCAGTGAACGCTAAGTGAAACTCCTTCATCAATGTATTATAGTATTTTGTTGTGTCAAAGGAGTTGGCCCTTATATATATGTGGCCCTTATATGTATGTGTCATTTATATAATATTTAAATTTAAACATATATAAAAATAGCAAATATAATTGGCTAAGGGAATAGGATTTGGACAACATATCCCACCCCTGACTGAGCACTAATAGAAAAAAATAATAATGATAGACTCAAGTCCAATTTTGAGCTTCTAAATATGCCCTTGGTGCAAATGCATGATGACATAACATTTACATACCAATATTCTAACAGAAATTGAAGGACAAGCGAGCAAGCTGTCATATTACAGAGATCTAATCGTTCAACAACTGGAAATCATGTGCAAGGAAAGATAAGACCCACCTCACAGAGCTAAAGCAAGGACCTCTTTCTGAATTACCAGGAGGCTTCATTTGCATGTAAGCGTGCAGCCTTCCAGAAGGGTCCAAAGTATCTGTTCGTACCATATGTGGCACTTTTTGTGACTTTATCCCTTGATAAATAAGAAACGTAATGGATATTAAAGAGGCAGAATCTGCAAATTATTAGATTCTAAAAGAACTAGATAAGTCACATCTTATTTCAAGGAAGAGATTGTCAGAAAAGGTAAGAAACATACCAGAAGGAGACGATTCTTTAGTGGAATCTTTACTTGTGGCCATTGGACTAGATGAAGATAAATCCATAGTCTGTCTCACATATGAAATATGGTGGATAATTAAGAACAGTGAACAAGCTAAATGGTATATTAGTAGGCTGGAAAGGAAGCATGATAACTCTAGTGAACAGTCCAGGACAAAAGTTCAGGTCAAACTGCAATGGAGGAGTCGGGATTTTCACTACGGTTCAAAAATATGAAAAGTAAACAAACAAAGAAGCTAAATCTACCACATATACATTGTTGAAATTAGGTCTTAGGCCTAACTCACAGCCCAAAAGCTAGCTCAAAGGTGTAGGATTGCCCAAGCCTTATGAGGAGTCCACCCATCTCATTAACCAACTATGTGGGACTTTTGTCATTCTTTAACACCCCACCTCACGCCCAGTGCTTAGCATCTGGTATGTGGGCAATTTTGATTTTGGGGGCCCCAACATCGGGTGAGACGGGCCCTGCTCTGATAACATGTTGAAATTTGGTCTTAAACCTAAATCACACCCCAAAAGCTAGCTCAAAGGGAGTATGATTGCCCAAGCCTTATAAGGAGTCCACACATCTCATTAACCACCGATGTGGAACTTTTGTCATTCTTTAACATACATAAAAGATATTTTTAACCAGTTTGCCTTCTGGGTCGAGCTCGTCGCACCGAGCCTCTTGTGTGGTTTGCAAGCTATAGCATAGGAGCGGGTTTTCCCTTGTCTTAAAAAAAGAAGATATTTTTAACCATGTATGAATAATTTAGTTTTCCGTCAAAGGAGTTCGGATGAACCCCCTGGGGCCTACTTGTCTCCACCGACAAACATACAACTTCATTTTGGCTACAATTCAGATTCCACCAATCCAATGGGATTTTCATATCCTAATCTTATGGATCTGCATTAAAGACAGCAGAAAGAAGGAGTTTATTTAGAAAAGCACCTAAAGGTCTGAGAGAATGCACATTCAGATTTGGATACGACAACATTAGGGAAGCAAAATGAAAACAACAAGTTCAACAATTTCTTAATTGTTACATTGATGTTTTGACAAAGTATATCTCCAATCATCATCCTCTTCTTTTTTTGATTGGTAAATGTAATTCATCAATATAGAGGGAGGTCTTCCTCTATGTCTTTCCTAAACCTTTTTAAGTGTCAGCATTATATTAATCAGTTTTCAACAATCCAATAACTCCCACTATGGTAGGAATGAAACTCCACATTTTTGAGGTGAAAGAGCAATGAAATAATAGGCTATTGACTTCTTCGATTTGCTTTAGGCAGATGCACCATCTACTCCACATATTAGTTCCCTCTTTTGAAGGTTCTCATGTGTAATACAGACTTTTGCCACAATAAAATAGTCAACTTTAAGTGGTGCCATGTTTCTCCAGATGCATTTCCAGGGAAACTATTCAGCAGCATTGACCCTCTGCCGCGTAGCATGATCTGACAGTAAACCTTCCTTTAGTGTCGAACCTTAACCAACGAGAATCATTCCGGAAAGATGAGGAGGGGGTGAAGGAGAATTAGTAGTGAACATAACCTGTCCATTTCCCAGGTCATTGATGTTGCACCAGAATATGATATTCCAACCTTGATTAGTCTTATAATCTGATCGCATCAGAATTTTGTGACAAATTGAATCAGTTTGGGTACAGATCCATTAGTGTTGACTTTCCAGGTCAGGTCTCAAGCCAGAATCTACTTCCCTTCCATCTCCAATTACTATTGAGGTCTTCCGTTGAAAAGAAATTCAATGGGCACTCATGTGTATCCAGACCATGTGTGAGGAGGAAGAGGTTGTTTAGTAATCCAAGGATTGAGAAATCCATATTCAGTAACAATCACATCAAGATATGTTTGAGCTATTTTGCTAGTTGGAGGGCACTTTGAGACAAAAACATAACGGAGGGTAAAATTGGTCCATTGTGAATAGTTCAAGGGTACTTTGGCCCTTTTCCCTTTAATAAATATAAGTCAAATTGACTAATCAAAAACAAAAAAGAATATGGAGCCAAATTGTTGAGAACTGCTGCTTTTTATGTATATAAGTATGACATGTTTACACATCTATAATCAACTGTTAGGTAGGTGCCTTACCTGTTCCTGGAATGTCCTCGACTCATTGGAGCTTCTCAATTTTGACCCTACTACAGACTGGATCTTCTCAATGATGAACTCTTGATTCAAAAAGCTTACCTGCATATCATTAAATGATTTTATATGAACCACTTGTAACTTTTCAAGAATTGAACCATCAAAAATCATCCAATTCTTTTTCTTACAAAGCTGATTCTATTTTCTTGCCTTTCAAAAAATACAAATACTAGCCTTACTATTATCTATCTATCTGTTACTCTTATTAAATATAAAAGTGGGGAAACCCCAAGTCCAAAGTTGAATTGCCAATATACCTATCAAAAGGCAAACAACTTTTGTATCCTTAAATCAAACACTAATAGAATAATATTTCACAAAATGTAAAGATAATATCAGATTTGATATTGTGCAATGAATGAACCGCAATGTCTCTTAGTTATATCAAATATCATATTTCAACATATTTGGTATTCTTAAGGTAACTGTGGTGTTCTTTGCATAAAGTAAATTCATGGATATTTATCTTTTCCATATTGCAAATGAAATACGAAAAGTTATGCTTAATAGCTGTACCATTTTATAACAACCCAATGCAATAGATTCTGGGACACCATTATACCATGAAGTTTGGGTTACACTAAGAATAATTAAAATTGAATGAGGAACCACAAGGCATTGATGATGATTTCAACTCACAACAAAAATATACAAGGCAGCATTTTTTAAGAACCCATACAAAAGTTGATTTTGTCAAAGAAAGAAATTGAGACAAGAAAGTTCTCAGGAAGGAACCAAAAATTTGAGCTCTGTCTCCACCTGGACAGACTTGAATTCAAACCCTATTTGATATTATCATTCTAAATCATGCAACTTTCGATGTGTTTTAGTTTTTCATAGGTTCTGTTTTTCTCAATTCCCTATCTGATATTATCATTCTTTGTCAGGCAACTTTCGATGTGTTTTAGTTTTTCATAGGTTCTGTTTTTCTCTTTTTTTATTTTTATTTTAAAAAATGGGCCCTTATAGTGTGTTTCTCTATTTTAGTTTACAATATAAACTTGCTGACGAAATCAATGTTGTTTCCTAATGATCATATCTTCTCACTTGAGGTTTATTCTCATATCTTGGACCGTCTATGTGATTTCCATGTTGGCTGGACCATTAGGTGTTTCTATTTTTTAGTCCTTCTACAACAAGTATGCCTCAATCTTGAACAAGTTGGAGTCGGCTATATGAATCCTTATAGACCATGTTAATTCATTTAAACTCATCTCAAAAAGCCAATATTATACAAAATTAGCTTGACCATTTTAACCTTTCTAATTCTGAAAGATGCCCACTCTGTCATGATTTTGCATTTACTGCATCAAACCAAAGTTTTCAAAGGCGTGCTTAAGCCCTGAAACGGAGCTAAAAACATGTTTAGCGCTTCACCTCGCTTAATGTGCGTTCACTGCCATCAAGGTTCTAAGACATACTTTTCCCTACCAATGAGTAGAGGCGACACTAAACAATTGATATTTTACTTTATCATTTTTTTTCAATTTATTGATTTATATATTTGTCATTCATGCTTATAAGTATTAATTTTGGACTAAGCATATATATTTGTATCTTTCCTCCCTTTATGCCTCTTTGATGAAGCTCCTGCTTTGTTTGCACTTGAAGCCCCAACAGACTTAAGTCTTTTTTTGGCGCTTTTTACTTTGAATAGAAACAACATGAAACCAAGTAGAGAGTAGTCGGAATTAAAAAGAATGAAAAGACACATAAAAAGTTATGTCAACCCCCATAGATATTACCAATTCCTTGGGCCTAAAAATGGAGGTTACAACTTTCCAGAAGGAGTTTGCTTTGTGAATATAGATAAACCAAGTAGAGATTACTTGTAATATGAGAGTTCTCCCATCAAGTTACCAATTTTAGTCATGAAAACATTAAGGAACAACTAAAGATCTAAACTAAGTGCAATAGAAAAAAGAGGCAGGATGAGGATAATGGCCCTAATGAAAAGGCCTAATGCGAAAGCAATTCATTCTTCGTTTTGCAGCACGAGTACCATTCACTTAAAAAGGGAAAAGACAAGCAAAAAATGTATTTGTTGAATCTCCGATTCAAGGTAATACTTTTGTTGTAGTACATAGTTTCACTTTTGGAAGATTATGTTGGTAAATATCCAATCATTTTTAACACTTTTGTGGATGCATTGGATTTGGATTTCATATGTAGACTATTTAAGAATAGAAAATAAAAATAGAAACATACGAGAGTCCTATTACATACTTAACAATTTAGAATTGATATTATTACATCATTTTTTAACCATTCTCAGATTTTAATGACATGCGTTAGTTAAATTTAAAATATATTTTTTTTCATTTTAAGTGTCTCTTTCTCTCTCCCTCTTTCTCCCTCTCTCTCATACTTTTTGACTTATTATAATTTTATTACTTAAACTGGTAAAGTTACCCGCGCTCTCGGCAGAAACTTAATATCACAAAATTTATAAAATAATACTTAAAACCTATCCGTCATTAAAACATAAACACTATGTTATCTTACATACTAGATTACGTAGTGTATATATATATATATATATATATATATATAGATAGATAGATAGATAGATAGATAGATAGATATAGATATAGATATATATATAAAGAGAACCTAAGGTACACCTACGTGGCGCCACCACAAATCAGGATTCCTTTTTAAATTTAATTATTTTTCAAAACTAGTCTTCCCCTTTCATGAAATGTTGTGACTTTTATGAATGGTTTCGACTTTAATGAAAAGTTGTGACTTTTACGAAAAGTTGTGACTTTTATGAAGAGTTGCGAATTTTATGAAAAGTTGAGACTTTTATGAAAAGGTTGTTACATTTCCGAAGGATTGTAACTTTTCCAAAGAGTTGTGACCTTTCTGATAAAGCGAAATAAAGTTTGTTGACACTAGCCTTTGTGGTCTACAAATAGAACGATTTCCTCTCATTTTAAAACAAATAAAAATTTTGAACTTCTTCTTCTGCACAAATAAGTATTTGTATGTTTTGCTCCTGTTGAGTGACTTACTATACCATTTTATTTGTATCAATACACTGGTGAATAGAATCGTTAATCGTTCATTCCTGAGAGGATCGATTCCTTTGATCCTCTGATACTAAAGGAGAATAATTTTCTTAAGGGGACACAACTGCGCATTAAGTGGGCTCAATTTTTTCCTTTCTATTTCATTTTATTGTTACAGATCCTGTTATGTTTTTTTACAGTCATTAGTTTAGGCATACGTTATTAATATAGCACTTCAAGATTTAGAAAGAATACTTTGGCGTGATGTAAAATGTTATTGACTTTGTAGAGTATGTATCCAAAATATGGATATTATTGAATAATCATATGTAGGCTTAATAAAAGAGGTCAATGTCATGCAAAACACGGGTAATTTACCTAGTTAATAATTTAAAAGAAAATGATAATTATAACATCTTATCATTTATCCTTCAATAAATCATCTTTAATTTGATTTTATAAGTTATCCTTTTGCCTCAAAGAAGTGTTACTATTTGATGTTTATTGGGAAATTAGATGAACATCAATATGAGATATTAAATTTTCTAATAAATAAATAATTTTAGCTGTACAAACAAATTGTTATAACAATAACTTTACAAAAACATAAACAACAAAGTTTAAAAAATGTACTCGAAAACAACAATTAATATCATAAGCATAAATTAATGACTGTAGAAAATATACCAGGATCTATAACAATAGAATGAAACAGAAAGGAAAAAATTGAGCACACTGAATACACAATGTCCTCCTAAGGAAATTATTCCCCTCTAGTATCCGAGGTTTAAAAAAATAGATCCTCTGATGATGGAACGATCTATTCACAAGTGTATTGATACAAAAAAAAATGGTGTCAGTGAGCCACTAAGTAAGTGCAAAGTACACCGAATATTTATTTGTGCAAAAAGAAGTTTAGAATTTTCATTGTTCTAAAATTAGAGGAAATTCCTCTATTTATAGACAAAGAGGTAGTGTGAACAATTCTTATTGTGCCTTATCGAAAAATGTCACAACTCTTTGGAAAAGTTACAACCCTTTAGAAAGGTCACAAAACCTTTCATAAAAGTCACAATTTTTCATAAAAGTCGCAACTCTTCATAAAAGTCGCAACTATTCGTAAGTCACAACTTTTCATGAAAGTCACATCTTTTCATAAAAGGGGAAGGGTATTATTGGAAATAAATAAATTTTAAAAGAAATTCTTGATTATGGT
This sequence comes from Solanum pennellii, assembly GCF_001406875.1. Classification (NCBI taxonomy): domain Eukaryota; kingdom Viridiplantae; phylum Streptophyta; class Magnoliopsida; order Solanales; family Solanaceae; genus Solanum; species Solanum pennellii. The sequence continues at coordinate 40,736,664 of NC_028640.1, forward strand.
GGCGCCACGTAGGCAAGCCTAGGGTTCTTTTTTATATAAATACATGATGATATGATATCAATTTCATCTTAAATTTCACTTTATATTCCACCCACACTTTCAAGTTGACCCAACCCTTCCTTTTCTTTCTTTATTTCGTTCTTTCTTCTTCTTTGTCACCTCCCACCCTCACCTCACCCCCTCCCCACACACACACGTCAAGTTGAGTCCCTCCCTCATTTTCTTTCTTTTCTTTTTCTTTTTCTTCTTCTTAAGTCAAATTCCAATCTTTAAGTGATATTTTTAATTCAAAAATCGTACTATTTTCTAGACTTTGTTGAGTTATTGATAATAAAACCAATTATTTTTCTAAGAAAATTTAAAATTTTGAAAGAATCAATGAGTTTCCTGAAAATTGAAAGAGCTTGATTGAAATTGGATTTAAAAAATTCAATTGATACCTCCTAAACATCTTGAAATCTAATAATCTAATGGGCTTATCAAAATGATCGAAATGTAAAAAAAATATTTGGATAAAGTTTTACAATTGAACAGAGTTAAGCTAATAGTAGTTTTAAAAAAAAAGAATGTTGACTTGTGGTAAAATGGTTACATTGAAAGTGAGAACCTTCAATGGAGTTCACAATGAATTTTTGAAGAAGAAAGAAGAAAGAGAAAAATAATAAGGAAAAAAAGTTAAAATAATAAGCAAACAAGAAAATATATTTTATAATAAAATACTTGTAAAATATTATATTCATTATTTTAGGTTGCTCACTCTCCGTAACAGAGTGCACACACTCTCTACGACAGGTAAACAAGTATGACGTAATAAGTTCAAGATTGTTTAGGGGATAATAGGACGCCCGCATAGTTAAGACGTTTTTTTGAAAATTCAGGACAACTTAATGTATTACTTTGTGTCTTTTCTCTTGGAATAACCACAAGAATATACCAAATCTCACTTATACATGCACATCATGAACATAAAGGTTAATGTAGGTTATTACTGCTTCAAATTACAATCATTAAAACAAGAGACAGGTCCACAATACTGCTATAAAGATTATTGAATTAATTTGTGGCCGACATGTGAATAAAGGCAAAAACAAGGAGACTTGGATATTTATCGAAAGAAATGATGTTTTTTTTCTGATAATCAAGAAATCCATTTGTGACCCGCCCTTTAGATCAATCACACCTTCTAAACTCGGTGGATAATGGGCCCACCCCCTACCCCTTCTCCACTTAAATACCAGGCTTCACTTTGTATGGTGTGGGGCTTGAACCTGTGACCTAAGCTACAAATCCACCACCTTTGCCACTCGAGCTAGGCCTTGAGGGCTTGAAAGAATAATGTTTCAGAAGGGATATTTAAAATTATAGAGAATTAGAGATATATAGTGTCACGAGAGAATATTGAAGAGATGTAGTAGGGCAAGAATAACCATTTTTGGCATATTCATTAGACATCATGGAACATACCTTATTATACTTATTATTTTACTAAACCAAATATTTAAGAATATGCTTCATCTCTTCCTTTGAATTTTGATTTATACTTTACACATGTTTTTAATAATATTTTTGTAATTGAAATTTTTTTGTACTAATTGAACGTGCAAGGCACGTGATCAAAAACAAGTTTTATAAAAAATATGAATAAGCTAATGTACATTGAAATCTTTATGTTAGCAAGAAGGCAGGGCTAATTTATAGGTTCCACAACACGAGAGTTTCTTGAAAAGAATGCGGACAGATAACCTATGAAGTATTAGCACAAACAGACTCATCAAGTTCTTGTCCAATACAAGTCGAACTTTTGGTATTGTTTCCATAAATACAGAGCAGCAATCTCATGGTCAAACCATTGTAGTTTTCCAAGCTCTATGCAGAAATGTTTTTCATATGCAGCATTTTCTTTTGTTTACCAGCCTTGAATCCTTGACCTAGTGGTCAACAGAAAGCTCCTCAACCAGTCAACCACTATGAACAAGAAGGCCTATATGAAGCATTAAGTGTTCAACAAGTATCTAATAAAGTGATTAAAGGTGCTTCCATACAACAAAGGTTTTTAAGTGGAGGCTAAGTTCCGAAGATCCCCTCAAGTAACAATATTCAATTCACCTTCCTACAATAGTTTTAATTCTGCAAACAATCCCACCTGCTACGATAGAGATTCATGAAAGTTGTAAGTACAGAACATCAATACCTCTCTCTTTGTTGGGTGTATATTCACATCAACATGCTCGGGCGGCAAAATGATTGACATGTATATGAAAGGTTTTGATGCTTTAGGCAATGTTGCAGTATAGACTATTTCAATTGCCCTCTTCAAAGCACCACAATCAATGAGTCTATCTGGAAAGAAAGAAACAGAATAATTGCCAAATCAAGACAGTAAACTAATTGATGGTAATGAAGTTTTACATTAAGGAAACTAGTTGAAAGCACCAGAACATCTAATATTGTTTATAAATACGGGAGTGACCAAGGAAAACAATAGTTCTAAACTTCATTTTCTTAGAAGCTCTAAATGTCTACTGAAAATTAACACACACATAAAAGATCAATGTTGTTTGGTGGTTGAGCGCAGCAGTTGTCATCAGATCATAAAGTTGAAAAGATGTTAAAGGAAGCACAGGAGGCAATGCGCAAGTCTAGTATCACAATAACTCGAGATTTGAGATTGGACGGAGAATACATGCAAATTTAATGGGACGACATATGAAAGTTATGTATCTGTAGGGATAGTTTACCCATAGTTGACCCAGATTCAAGTAACTAATAATGCTGCGTTTATTAAGGCTGCAACACACATAGCATCAACAGCCCTTTGGTCTCAGCTTGACCACATGTTATATTCTTAAACCAATACTACTACATACCATTTATAAAAAGCACCATTGTTGTCTTCTTCGCAATATAATTAGAGTTGGAGATGAAACCATCCATCTTAAAAACTGAAATTAATGGACCAGTATCAGAAACTTCGATATTCATCAGATTTCGAGCAACTGAAGCTCCATAAACGGATCTAATTGCATCGAGCCTTGAAGAAGTAGCAATAGTGTGAACATCTGCTCTACCAGCTCCATGCTGCATGCAAAGAAATTCTAAAGTGATGTATTTCTAAACATATGCTTGAACACGAGAGAGTAAGTACGAAAAGTAATAAAGGAACATAATATTGTCAAACAACTAACCTTTCTACAAGAGAAGCTCACATGTGTGTGATGAATTCCAAACCTACTAATAATGTCAACAATTTTTGGATAGTCATCGGCAGAATTTTGAAGGGTTTTCCTTCGCGCAGCCATGTTATAAAATAAATTTTCAATCTGGGAGAAAGAGATCAAACAAGCAAAAGTTCTTGTAGCAATTATTATAGCTTCACACATAAACAGAGAAAATATTGGTGAACTTCCGAATTAAGGACAATTCAATTACTGAAACTAAGCGTTTCCACAGAAAATAAGAACTATCAAACTTGAAGCCAGAATGCTTCTGAGCTACATCTTATATACCATTTTAAAAAAAATAAAAGCTCTGTTGCCTACAGTGTCCCCACATCTCACTGTCCATCAAATTATATATGAGGACTTAAAGATGAAGGGTAAAACACGATCATAAATAACAAGTCGTTGCAATCATACCATTATCTGGGTACCCTTGACAGCAGCACAAGCCTTTGGCTCATCCACCATCAAACCATCTCTATATGTTGCCCTAGAAGATCCCAAGAGGAAGAAAAAAATTATTATATCCAAATTTTAAATGACCAATTTACTTTTTCTCTAGATCATAATATGACTATTTCTATAAAAATGAACATGAAGCATAGCCAGATGCAGAATTTAAGCTTGTTCTTTTCGATCTTTAAACTTTTTAGCACTTAACTTATTGTACTTATGATTTTATGGTTCCAGAATTTATAATTTAGTGACTTGTCACATATATATCCACTTTCAATGTTGACAATAGTGGACTTGGTAACCTGTACCTAACAAGCTAAATTTGCCACTGACGTGAAGAAACCAAAAAAAACAACAAAAGCCTGCTAGGGAATAACACTCAAACTCCGAGGCAAACTAAGTTGCTGCGTAAACACATCACTTTGAGAAAGAAAGATGTAATTGCTAAAAGCACAACCTACATACAACCAAAGCGAAAGCATACCATATGAAATAAAAATGTTTATCATGCATGATGTAACTCCCCAACAGAATACAACATATATTCCTGTGAGCTATTTCATTTTGTAGGATGGAAAAAGAACTAGTGTTGTACACATTATATCACCTGTATCCATGCAACTGGCCCATAGTAATGGTGGTGACAGTGACGTGACCCACATATGTCATGCTAGCCAAGGCTTCTCCTCTAAATCCCATCGACCTAATGGACTGCAAATCTTCAAATTTACTCAGCTTGGACGTAGTATACCTCTCGCATAAAATTGGCAAATCTTCATACTATAAACAAATAAAAACATAAAAAATAAATCAAAATAAATATAACGGAACGGTGTAGTACCGAAATATTTGTGTAGGAATATCTAAATTTAAAGCGTACACGGATTCCATGGCCATCGTCGGAAACTTGGATAAGTTTAAGACCACCATCCTTAACAACAACGCAAATAGAGGTGGAATCAGCATCCAGGCTGTTCTCAATGAGCTCTTTCACGGCAGAGACTGGCCGTTGGATGACTTCGCCAGCCGCTATTCTGTTCACCACACATTCTTCCAGCCGCTGAATCTTCGGTGGCTCCTTCGCAATCGGCACTGGAATGGCTTCGTCTTCCATTTCCACTTCAATAATACTCTCTTCATTTTCCATAATCACACTGCTCTGCTTTGGCGCAGGGGCATATATTTGGGGGGAAATTTGCTACAATAACAAAACATTTACCATTTCATTTTTTATTATTTTATTATATTATATATTCGTAATTATTTCAATGTAAAATGTACATCTAAAAATATATTAGTGACAGGTTATTACTTTCACCTCAATTAATAATTTTTCTATTTTATTTTCAAAATTGTTTTAATAATATCTTATCATATATTTATATAAAAGGATACTCTAAGCCCGTTAACGTGGTGCCACCATACACCAGCATTTACTTTTAAGTTTATTCATTTTCAAAACTAGTCTTTCCTTTTCATGAAAAGTTGTGACTTTTACGAAAAGTTGTGACTTTTATGAAAATTTGGGACTTTTCTAAAGAGTAAGGACTTGTATGAAAAATTGATTAAGTTTTTATGAAGTTTGTTTCATTCTTAAAAGTTTTCAGGGAGCTTAACATTTACTATAATCATAGTGATTTATGTAACTACGTCAATTTCTTTTTCCTATTTTGGTGATCTTTTCTTAACTCTGTTAAAGTTTCAGCAAGGATGATTGAAATTTGATCTTTTCTTTTATCCCTTTCTACAAGTTTTTTCATATAAACAAAGAAAAGTGATTGCAATTGCAATGTGATACGCTGCTGAAATGGTTGATGGTTGAATTCATTACATTTGGTTCTTTAGTAAAAACAACTTTTATTTCTACCATTATTATTCGTATGTTTTTTTCCTTATTTAAATATATACATTAATTAAGGTTTCTTATAAAATGTGTTTCATTTCTCAAAGTTTTCTTCCTCCTATTTTATGAAACTTAATATTTTACTATAAATGATAGTGATTCATGTATCTATTTCAACTTCTTTTTGCAACTTTGGTGATTTTTTTAAATTATGTTCAAAATTCCATTGAGGATGATTGAAAAATTATTTTATCTTTTGTCCTTTTCTACAGGTTTTCTTCATATACTTTTTGGAAAAATTTCTTGTGGGTTGTGCTATTCAACAACAAATATTTGATAACTAATACAGAACCAATAATAAAGTTTGTTTAAAGAACCAAAATGATTGCTTTCTTGCTTGCCGCAGTTAGTATATTATTTTGATTGCTTTTTCTTGAGTACAAATATTTTGTATGTCACTGCACTATTCCTAGAATATTTGTATTGAGACAATTAGTTCACATCTTTTATCGCAAGTAAACTAATTTGGCATATCCCTTTCTTCTCTTCTTTTTGGATGTCATGACCAGCAAGTATACCCTAGAAGTTAGAGGACTCATGAGTCGCCACACGGCATACTTGACCTCTCGGAGGTCTTGTACAAGCCCTTAGACATCATTCATTGCATATATACGAAAAGTAGTGCGGAATTAAAATTTTTCTTTCAAAACATAATGCGGAATCATTTCATAAAACTTCCAACATATGTCTCAAAAACCATCTATGACATCATGAGTACAATAGTCTTGGGTCACAACCCATAAAAGTCTGAAATAGAAAAGAATAAAAGACAACATAGAAGTGATGTCCTCGGATGCTATGAGGACTCACCAATTCTTCACTTCTTGATAAGCCTTGGAAACTCTACCCTTGAAAGCAATTCAATCTTCTCAAGACCCTACACTGGATTAGAATGGAGGCAACCCATGCGTTAGTACGAAATGTACCAAGTATGGAAACTATCATACCAAAACATAAGATATCTCAAAGGATTATTCAACAATAGAAATAAGCATAGGAGATAAAGGCATAAGGATAACATGAATATCATAAGAAAAATAAATCATGATAAAGCATATAGAGTTCATACTTAACTCATTGTCCTTCTTACTCAAATGAACTACTTCACAAGCTACCTCCAAGTATACTTGTGCAAGGCTAAGGTAGCATCACATACTACTACAAAGCTAAGTACCTCTTTTTGGTCATTTTTTATCATAATCCACTTTCATTATTAAGACCTAGATTCATCATAACATATGAGCACTATGCCCCTAGGCCACCTCAAAGCACATTTGTTCAATGCATGTGAAGCATCCCATTCTACCTCACATACTAAGCATGTATGGAAGTCACCCTAATACCTTTCATTTTAGTTTAGAAGTCTCTAGTAGACCTACTTCATATTGACAAGGAACTATCATTTTAAGTCAATCATGTATATAATGCAACTATAATCACTATCCAAGCTAAGCATACATCATGTAGGGGTCATGTCATAGGTACCTTCAAGTCATACTTGTGCCATGTATGGATAGCATCCCATACTACTAACCACACTAAGTACTTCTCTAGAAAACCTAATCCAAGCTAACTAAGGAAGGAAACATCCATCCTAATCATCATGCAACCAATCATGTAGATGCAAGCTAATCATATGGGAGCATGAATCCTCAACCCTAAGTATCATGAGAAACTAATCCCAAGCCAATTCATGTAATGCAGCTTGCATGCAAGATAGGTTATCATGAAATGAACCTTGCATGCAAGTCAAGCTAACATTAGGAGAGTATAGGCCTTTCCCCTAAAGCTATCATGAAATGGTTTAGGCCTAACCAAGTCAAGCTATTATGAAGGCACTCTAGTCATGCTACTTCAAGCTATTCTTAGGGGACTTCACTACTCAATCACAAGCTATCATGAGAACCACCATTCCCAAGCTATCATGATCAAACATTCTAGCAACACATGACCAAGCTAAACATGATAGAGCTTACTTCCTCCATCCCAATCTATCGTGAGATTCATCACCTCAAGCTATCATGAGACCTAGCATATCAAGCTAACATACCTTGGTCTTATCTTACCAAATCAACCAAACAAGAAGAGACTTATTCAATACAACTTCAAGATATTCAAAATCATCATGTCTTGATTCATTTTAGGTTATTAGGTCAACCTAACATCCATCTATGTAAGAGAACTTGCTTCTCCTATCATGTTCATGTCTAAGTGTAAAAGAGAAAGAAAACATCATCACAATCCCTTAATAAAGACTTCACCCCCAAAGCCCTAACATTAATGACATACCAGCCCTATAGTCGATTATCAACTTCAATCTATCATGATCCATGTTCAATTACAAGTTACTTCATTCAATCAGATCATTAGAAGGTAAGTCTAGGCATACATGATCACATAGGTTCAATTTCAACTTTACAAGTCAAGACCATCCTATATCAATTAAGCCTAGTTCAATTCATATCTAGGTGATTCAATCATGATCAAATAGCATGTAATACAATTCAATGAAGAAGGTCAACTTAGAACCTTCATCTTGCCTCTTATGGACTAAAATCACCATGATCACCTTAAACATTAATTACTACGATTCACTATGAAAACATCACATATAATCATATGAACATAATTGAATGTTACCTACTAGATTGATATCACAATTAAGCCTTACTCACAATGCGATCACAATCCTTTCTAGATAGGGATTCTTCGGATTCACAATTGAGGAATAACATGGGGACTCCATGAATGGAACAATCCATAGATGAATAAGCTTCACATAACTTATATTAGAGCCTTAATCCTTGGTGAATATCGTCCTATGAGTAGCCTCCAATTTTTCTTCTTCTTCGATGGTGTTTTTTAGAGTGTTTTTGGAGAGGGAGAGGTTTTGATATTTGAGTCTAATGTCTAAATGGGCCTCTTATTTTTTAAATACTCATAAAATACTTAAGACCACCTAATTTAACTGCCCATGCATTTATTTAGACATGGGGTGAATTTCCCATTCACCCCTTTAATTGTCAGTGAGTTAGAGAGAATTACAGGCTCCCATTGACGCCTGTAGTCGACGGACCATCGATGGAACAACGACTCTGTCCTGCATGTACGTTGTTTGTGACAGAGACCCTAAAAATGGGGGCCTTTATCTCCCATTCTAACTATGGGTCTACGCCCCCAATCGACGGGGCGTCGATGCTGCTAACCTCCGTCGTATTTGGCACTCGTTGGTTGACACTGCCTTGGGCAATTTTGACCGACAAGTTGGGTCCTTCTCAAGGACCCTTACGGTGGTCCTTGAGGAGTTTGTTCCTGGAAGTTTCCACCCCAAATACGTCCATCTAGATGTTAGGAATCTTCAGTATCAATTTGAGACCCAAACACTACATAAAACCTCATGTAATATACTAAGGTATGCAAGCACATTCTCAAGGCTAACTTTCGAACGTCTTGGACGTTTGACCTCCAAACTCATCCAAACTTCACATGCTGCCTCTAAACACTAAATTAGTCATTTTAAGACATTCTAAGATCATGAAACACATGTTAGGCTCTATTTCGACCTGATTCATTTTGGGGTCCTTACATTGGACATATAAGAGATCCAGTTTTTGTGAGAACAACAAATGACCAAAATACACTATGATAAAAATATTTCATATCATCAATAAATATGCATGTTCATGAAGAGTGCTACAACCTTTACCGACATGAATTAATTTGCATTGGATTCAATGTTGTTATAAACTTTAGGGACATTTATACAGCGTACCAGTTGCCTATGAAAATACATATATAGCGATAATTAACCTATTAATTATCGTTAAAGATAATTTTTATGAAAATACATATATAGCGATAATTAAGCTATTAATTATCGTTAAAGATAATTTTTCTGTAATGATAACTCATTCTTTTGATGAAGTTTTTAATTTTTTTGATAAAGAAGTAATAATTCTTTCTTTTGGATTCTTTCAATTAAATTTGTGAACTGTAAACTCTGAAACAACCCAAAAGGCTGTCTTTTTGAAAAATATATCAAACAACATGCCATTTTCTTCTTGATTGTTTGTAAAGTAAGGTCGTATTTATTTTTATTTTTGGATATTTGTGAGTTCAAGAGCTCAAAAAATTATGTCGTGAGATTTTAATATGTCATATGTTGAAAAATTTGTTTAGTATATCTCGTTTTGAACATTTATATGCCACCTACTTTTCGGTTGATAATTGCATAAATTTTTGTAACTTCATACTATAACCATAACAATAACTATGGTTTAAACCAAAAAGTTGGGGCCGGTAATATGAAACCTTCAATATAGTAATGACTATTTGACACAATGACAAAAAAAATCTATGATAATAACAATTTTATGGCCATTTTTAGCATATACTTGATATGACATACAATAATAACAAAGAGATTGATGGAGATTCATTAGAAAGGAGTCCAAGGTCGTCTATTTGAATTTAATTTATTATGATCTTGTATGGACTGATGTTCTACTTTACTTGGGAGTGTTGTTTGACGTTTTTGATCTCTTTTTTAATGGTTGATGTTGTTCTTTATAACTTCTTGGAATTAATATAATTTCATTATATCTTACCAACTATTTCCGGGGAGATTTTCTTAGACTTCTTTTTTATTCTTAAAATCTATCTATGACTCATAATTTTTGTATGACAAAAATGAAAATTAACAAAAATATAGCACTTCAAGATTTTGGAGGAACGTTTTGCCTTACGATAAAATTTTCTTGACAATGTAGTGTATGTATAAAAAATATGAATATTACTGAATGATCATATGTAAGTTTAATAAAATAGTTAAATCATATGCGAAGCGCGGATAATTTACCTAATTTATATTATATAAGTCTATTAGTTAACTCTTTAATATTTTTAATTATTTTAAAGTAATATAACATCTAAAAACATGTTATTAAAATAAGTATACTATTTAAATACCTAATTAACAATTTTAGACATGTTCTAGCAAGCAATCCCCTCTCTAAAAGCTATCCTAAGTACGCCGGTTGCATTCTGAGAATACCATATGTTCTAGGGTGTGGTTTCGGGATGTGATAGTGTTCGACTTCCCAATGGTAGAACTTGGACACATCCCATGTATGCACATGGTTAAGGAATATGAAGGGTTTTATTTGTACTCTAGTCTCTTTCTTTACTAGAGCTACTTCCCAAGTAATACTTACTCGGTGCTAGCCTTTGTTCTCATAGAGTAATTGATATTAAAGGATTCATACGGAGGGGTTCCATATCAAGTTCATAACCCAATCACATTGATCCTACCAAAGAGGTCCCCTAGGGCTTACTTTCACTGGAGACAAAGATAGCTCGAATGAATTTCCTAAGGATAATATGATGCCGTTCCATCCAACCAACCCTAAGTCCATCATTCATTACAAGAAGGATACCATTATGGCTTTCGACTTCAATTTTCATAACCTTACCACTAGGTTCAAGGTTTCACATAAAGGACCTTCTTAAAATCATTCAAGGTCTCATGTCATTCATACATACAAGACTAAGAGGCTTTAGCATCCTAAGTTAAGACATCTCATATTCACATTCAAACATGTATCAAGTAAGGGACACAAGTCTACCAAAACAAGACACAACATACTTCACTTTAGCACATATTGCATATCTTTTTAGAAGTACATCATCAATATAACCATTATAGACTCATATAGTCAAGTAGGAATAATCATGCATCAACTCTAAGACTACACACACAATGACATAGTCATGGTCTAACATTATCACCTAATATCAATAGAACAAACACATACTTTCACATTAATCATAAGGAGGTGAATATGATCATACCTCACATAAATCACTGCACAAATCATCATAATACTTCAAATAGTGCCGACAAGGCCATGATCATCATAATATATAAAGTAACGCCGACAAGGACACATCATTTACATAGCACCGTCACCATAATGTACCATACCGATCACAACATAAAACAAGAGATAAATTACATAAAATAAAGAGAACTAGGGCATCTTACCACCAATCCATTCTCACCACTTCAATCCAAAGCTAAATCATTCAATTCAATATCATAAGGCCCTTACCCTAGGCCATGAACATCAATTCAATACAGAAACTATAATACTCAATGAATATAATTAAATTCAATATAGATTTATCAATCTAAGAAAACCTATACATCAATTAAATACAACTATTATAGACCATAGAAAACTACACTAGGGTTCATAAGCATTAAGACAATATCAAGTCAATCATAAAGTAGTAAAAACTAAGGTTCATCAATTACATGGGTTCACAGGTTAATTGATTTAAAATGATCCAATTAACAACAATTCAATCAATATACAATTATTTAAAACCTTTAATGCCAGAACCCACGGATAGATCATAAAATTTGACAAGTTCATATTTGAAAACTTTAGAAATCTCTTTGAGTTTTTGGCTCCTTGATGAATAAAGTTTCAAGGATCAAAAACCATACATAAATGATGTCAAACCACCAATTTGATGAAAAATCACCACTCAAATCTCCAATCCAAGCTCTTCCTTGAGTTTTGGCTTCAATTGAGTTCTAGAGAATTTCTAAAATATTTTGGGTTTTGATTTTGAAGAATGAATTCATCTAGGTATTTAGGACTTATAAACCCACTCAAAATACCTAAATTACCCTTATGTAACTTCCCAAACTCCTATTTGGACGTTGGGTGAATTTACCAATTCACCCTTCAACTTAACAGTGAACTGCACATAATGCAGTCACGATCGACGACTGGCCATTGACGGGGGCGTCTGTCCCTTGACGGGTTGTCCTGTCCTCCGTCGATTGGATCAAATGCTGGAACATGGGAGCTTAGATCTTTATAATAAGTACCCATAGAGCCCTACCACCTACGGGGCGTCAACTAGGCAACTGGCCGTCGTTTGCCATCCGTAGGTGGGACTACCTTGTGCAATTTTGGCCACAAACATGGGTCCTTCCTCAAGGACCCTTGGATGGTCCTTGGGGATGTTTTCCCGGACGTTTACAATCTGAATATGTTTGTATACGATTTTAGGACCTCCTTTATCAATTTCATCCAAAAGGAACACATAAAACTCGACGAAACATGCCAAGACACACAAGGTCGTTTCACGGCAAAACTTTCGAACGTCTTGGACGTTCTTGGACTTTTTACCTCCAAACCTCATTAAACTTGACACACTGCCTATAAACACTATAATAACTCATATAAGGACCTCATAAACACATATATAGGCACGTAACCACACATGAGGCTCATAGGTGACTAGTCATCGGACGTCTTAGTCGTTCCTTGACGTTTAATTTCCAATTCATCTAATACTTTATACACTGCCTCAGTACCACATTATAAAACACTTTAGGAAATTAGGCCCTTATGAAAACCATGTTAGGTTCTAGCTTCACCTAAGCCATTTTCAAGGTATTACAGAAATCTAGAAACATAGTCCATGTCCTTGAACATATGAGGACATACTAATTTCGAGAGGAATCTACTTCCCAAACTGCAACTTCTAGGAGTCCTCACTTATAACCACCTACACTTGTAACATAGATAAACATATAAAATTAACACAACTAATGCATTAAGTATGGTGAACATGCAAGAAAATACGCAAAAGGGGATACTTTAAGCTATGCTTTTCATGCTATTTTGATTAAAACCTTCATCATAAGAGTTAAAGAGACATGATACAAGTCAACAATCACATATAAGACATATTAAACTAACATCACAATTTAAGACTTAATTCCATATTCAACAAGTAAACCTTTTCATTATTTAGACTCTCTACCTAAGGTTAATCTAAGACCCATCTAAGTGAGACATGAAGAGACCTCCCATACACCCTCTTCAATCGCACCTAAGTGTTCCTCAAAGCTACCCTAGATAAGAACCTTTCTATTCAATATACCATCTTTAGAAGAACATGCATTACATAAGTCAGTTAAAAGTCAATCATACAATTAGGGGACTTCACATAATGGTCTTGGAAGACCCAGGGAACTCACTTTAGCATCTTCAAAACCTACTCATGTCATGTATAAATAGCATCCCTTTCCACTACCCACACATTGTAGAACCTACCAAATAACTAGAGTGCACATCCCACGTGACGAGAATAGGCATTAACCTATATAGACCAAATTAGCTAGATATAGAATTCGGTGTCATAAAACCTCACATCGTGGAAGGTATTCTACTTGCCAAAGGTAGAACTAAGGACACATCCCATGTAGGCACATGGTTTAAGGGATATTAAGGGCTTCTTTGTACTCTAGTCTCATACTAAAGTAGAGCTACTACCGTAAGCATATCCGCTCGGTGCTTTGCCTTTTTCTAATAGATTAAGTTCACCCACATAATAGTATTTGATAAGTTACCATTTCCAAGTCCTACCAACTTATAATACCACTACCAAGAAGGGGTTTCAAGGGTTGCCGATCAAGGTTCATTAGGATAGCTCATTTATGAAACAGGTACCATGCTAGGACTATTAGATTCATTTCATTATAAACCTTATTTTCTTATTCAAGGTTCCATATAAGTCTTTCATAGGAGGGCACCTACTTTAGGTCTACCGATCCTAGACTTTCGTTCGTTCATACTTTCATGACAAGGGTGACTAAGCCTACCAAGTCAAGAGGTCAAATTCACATAACCCTCGTGTATCAAGTAGGGACAACTAGTTCTACCTAAACAAGACACCTAATCAACAAATAGAGAATCTTTATAGTCTATCATCATCACATACCATCATTTAGAAGAAACATACTTTCTTTAACAATATCGCATTGCCATATATAAGATTCCTCAAGATCACATGAACACCTTCAGAAAACATTCACATATACAATATTATCCTTCACATCGTACACCCATATAAGCCATAACATGATCATACTACAATTCACATAATAATGCTGACAAGGTCATGTTCATAACTACTATAACAATTAAGCACCACCACCATAAGTGGACCATACCAATCAATAACAATTCAATATCAATTCTACATTAAATAAGGGAATGGGGGTCAACTTACCACCTTACAATAGCCACAATCACCATCCCTCAACATCTCCAACAATCCATAAAATTTTACCAACAATTCATCCAACAATGATTCAACAAAGCCTAGTATAGATATCAATAATATAAGACAAACTATGAACAATTCCAACAATCATCAACATATAATTCAATAGACCATAACAATCTAAACATAATTCAACATAAATAAACTATAATCAATACACCCACTTTAGAACCGAAATTAGGAATTTAAGGAAAACATGGGTTCATGGAATTTTTGATCATAAAACCATCAATTAAGATTGAATACTTCATAAATCATCAATTTAAATCTTTTTATGCAAGTTTCGATGCTTAGAATTTGAAATAAGACTTCTATGATTATTGAGATCTTTTGGAAAGACTTTGGACTGACTCCTTGAATGATAGAAGAATCAAGGATGAAATCATCATACCTTATTGGAGTTCTATCCACGAAATTTTGATTGAAACCTTGTAGAATTTGACCTTCTTCCTTGGAGTTTCAAAGCTTCATCAATGGAGGATTTTGGTGAATAGAGAATGGAGAGCTTTTGATTTACAACTTAAGGGTTTTTTTTATTAATGAATTGCGGTTAAAAGTGAATCAAAGAGCATTTATAATAAATCTACAAAGTACACAAAATACCCCTACACAATTTGGACCTTTTAACCTAGTCTAATTTGACTTTAAAACAACATGACCAAATCTGGGATATGGCTGCGCGTCGCGGGGACACCTCCAAATCTTGATTTTAGAATTTAATTTGAGAAAGAATGGTTCATGACAAACCCTTGTCGCAAGGAAAACTTTTTTCCATTTAAGTGATGGAGGCGCGACGCACCATGGGCCTAAAAAATTGGTTGTCTGCACACTGCCTTGGCAGCCTTCGTTCCAAACCTTGGGTCCTTCTCAAGGACCCTTTGGCTGGTCCTTTATGAGTCGTGCCCAGATGTTTTGACCATAAACTCATTTCTTAAGACACTAAGGTCACCCTCACTGATTTTAGACCCTAAAAAACACATAAAAACACATAATATACAAGGAAACACTAGCCCGCACACAAGGCTAGTTTCCGGGCGTCTAGGTCGTCCTTTGACGTTTGACTTGGAAACTCTTTAAAATTGACTTTAAAGGCTATTATTCATTATTTTAACAAGTTATTAACTCAGAAATCACACATGAAGCTTTAATTTATCCTAATTCATTTTGAGGGTTGTTACACCACCATCCGCCCTTAAGCAACACTCTAAGGCCACCTAACATGGACTCACATGTTACCTCCTTGAAATCAACCACATTTATTCATAAGACATAAACATACCATAATCATATTGATCACATAAGGACCATCACCTAGGATAACTCTAAGTCACACTAGTGCAATGTGAAAGTAGCATCCCATTCTACTACTCCCATTTAGTGCTCCTTTGGATCCACCCAAGACTAGGCACATCACATTTAACAAGTCATTTCACCATCATTAACATTATACGTAAGACCAACATGCTTGATTAACATTATATATAAATTCAACTTACTTCATTAACATCATATTGAAAACCCATTCATTCATTGACATTATAAGGACACACCAAGACTCCCTTCAAATGCCTACTTGTGCAATGCATAAATGGCGTCCCATTCCACCACCTACCCTAAGTCGTACACCCTTAGGATGACCTTGTTCATTACATTCTTTTGTGGTGTCAATCTTTAACCTACATATACCATGAGAGCTTAACATGGAATCCAGGTATTAACCTGTAACGATTGGGAGTACCCCCTAGATGTAACACGACATACTTGAGAGGTCTTATACAAGCCCTTAGACATGTCTCATCGCATAGACATAAAAATAGCAAAAAATTTAAAACTTTTTCATAACATAGAACAAGAATGAAAATCTGTTCCATTTAAAAGCCTAATGTACATGGTTAAGATACTAAATCTCGTCTTGCCATCTTAGATACGACTCCAATAGAATAGGGACACGACCCTTAACAATACAAAAGAATATTCTATACTATTACATGAACTTAATTTAAGCTCTTTACATGAATGTCCTTGAAACAGTTAGGTCACACTTGAAGTTGGGAATAGTAATCCAAGCTCCTCATTCTAGAAAACATCCTCTAGCTATCACCACATACACTTTGTGTAAAAAGATAAAGCAGAATGGCATTAGTACAAGAATGCACTAAGTATTATAAGCATGCAAAAACATGCTTTAAAAAAGGACATTTATTTAGAAACCACGCATTATGTCTTTTTAGAGAGATTTCATAAGTATTTAATACAATAAGCACAATGTAGCTCACATACATCATATAGATATGGATATCACTCATAACAACACTTGAAACCATTTTATCACATTTTATACACATTTAATAGATCCAATAAATTACCTCCCTTTTAAATCTTACCTTCTTTCCTTAAGCCACCCTTAAGTAACACTTAGTACAATGTATCACGTTAAGGCATATGCAAGATGATCTTTCATATATAGGCTTCATCAATACAATGACATATATTCACAATGTCATAAGCACATCATAGGGCATAATCTACACATAAGAACCATCACCTAAGACAACCCTCAAGTCACTCTAGTGCAATGTGCAAGTAGCATTCCATAATACTACTCACACCAAGTGATCCTAGGAAGTCACCCTAGACTTAGGCTCATCATATTCAATACGATACAATACCTACATTTAACATTGACATAAGACCAACATAATTCTTTCATGGTCACATAAGGACTCTTTCATTTATAACATCTTAGTCATAACCCATTTAGTCCATATCATAGGTAAACCACCCTCACAACTCCTCACATGCTTACTAGTGCAATGTACACATGAAGTCCCATACCTCCACATATACTAAGCAAACCCATTAAGAATCCATAAGTGTAATTCATATGCATAATCCTTATTCATATCTTGACATAAGTAAAGTCAATCTTAGTATGCATACATATTAACATGTATGAACCATCGTCCTTATTTATAAAAGACTTGTGCAATGCATTAGTAGGATCCATAGTCCTATCTACAGTAAGTGACTCTTCGAGAAATCATGACTTATATTCATATTCTTATCTTAGTTCATTTCTTAAATTTAAGGCTTAGCCATAACCATATAGACCATGTGAGCTACATGAAATCCTGTGTCATAAAGCCCCACACCAAAAAAGGGTTTTCTACTTGCCAAGGTAGAACCTACATAATAGATATCTAGGTGGATCCACTAGCTAGAACCTACGAGGCACGCAATTAAGGGATAGTGAGATTGCTTCTAGAAACCCGACTTATTGCATTAGCAGAGAGGCTCGATCTCATGAGTATTATTTAGATGACCCAACCTATGGAATTAGCGAGGGCTCTTTTCCTCATTGTACATATCCACTAGGTGCTAAGCTTGAACTCCCTCTTTAATATCTTTAAGACTTTACTTATCATTAGTTCATAAAGTAGGCTTTAGGGACTTACTCCCTCATATATCATATATGTCAAAGGTTTCTAAGATGAGAATGTCCTTTCATCATAAAATCTACATTGTGTGAGGATGTCCTTTCACATAATCATAACATATTCATAACATAGTATAGCTTAGAGTACAATTGAGGAAACCTTTCAAAAGTCTCACTTTCACTAGATTATCATAACCTCATTCATTTTTACATTCATGTGTGTGTATACATATTTGAGAAAGTCTTTCACATAAACACTTTTAGACAACACATGTTCATACTTCATTAATCATATACTTTTTATCCATAATAAGATATGAAGGTGCATGTGAGAATCATCCTTTCAATTAACACCATAAACATATCATACTCATAGTTATGCATGGAGTGTGTGTGCGCGGATATTGGTCCTCATGATCACATACTATCAACATCTTTGTTATTGAGGAAACCTCCCTTCAAGGTATCACAACACATTTACAATATCGCTTAAGTCATGAACCACTCACATATTGAGCATTTAGGGAATATAAACCAGACACCCACATTTCATCATAGGAGACAAGAGCAGACTCAACATGTGAATAGAAAACTCCTAACATGCATAAGATCACACATTCATATAGGGTTATGTAGGTAGGGGTCATTCTACAATAGAATTTATCACGATCAACCATGTAGATCACACCTAACCCTAAAATCATCATTCACATTGCACTTTACATTATTAGTACACCTTAATCATGACACTAATAACCTTCATACTCATGATCATCATGATATCAACTCAATTTACATCTATTGCCCTCAAAGAAATGATCAAAACATGTAGAGATAGACAAGAAGTAAACATCGCCACCATAAGTAAACCAAACAATACAACATTAATTCTAATACTAAAGACTAGAATTTAGGTCAACTTACCGATTTCCAAGCCATGATCATCATAGATCAATCCTCAGCAGTTCATAATCAAGTTATATAGATAGAAATAACATTAAACAATACATAACAATGTAAACATAATTCAATTACCATCTAATTAAGATCACAAAACCCACTTTATATGCTAAATTAAGAGATTAGGGAGATCATGGGTTCTTTAAGGAATCGCATTGAAAATCGCCTTAAAACATTTTTTAAACATCAATTCATCATTAGAATTTCTTTGGAAACATTTTGACAATGAACCCATGGTTAGATTGAAAATCGGGAATTTTGATAATAGAATCACATTGGAAAATCTTTGATAGAACTCCTTAGATGAAAGGTTATCCAAGGATCAAAATTTTCATACCTTAATACGAGAAAAAACCACGAAATTTGGAGAAGGAATCACTTGTAATCCATCCCCTAGCTTGATCTCCAATGGAGGTTCTAGAGAGAGTCTTATTTGAGAGGGAAAGGTTTAATTTGAAGAATGAATTCTAGTTTGGGGTTTCATTGTTTTAACTAACTTAAAATACCACAAAATAGGTAAAATAACCTTCCAATCTTTAATTGCAACTCGGGGTAAATTACCCAATTCACCCCTTGGCTGTCCGTGTCTTAAAAGTCAACTACAGGTGCAAACGACAACCCCCATCCACGCAACGTGGATGGGTTGACCGGGCTGTGCTGCTGGCTGTTGTTTGTGACTGAGGCTCCTCATTTGGGGGATAAAATCCCACGAATAAGTGCGGGGACACACCCTCTTTTGACGAGGCGTCGTTTGGTCTGAGGGGCGTCAACCACAATCGTCAAATGACACTGTTTTGGCAGCCTCTTGCCAAACATTGGGTCCTCCTCAAGGAACCTTAGGGTTGTCCTTGGGGAGTCATGCATGGACGTTCTAACCCTAAACATGAACATCTAAAGACTAGGATCCCTTCCTATCATTTTAAATAACAAAAAACACTTCAACACAAGGCAAACATACAAAGGCACACTAGCACACAAACGACTAGTTTCCGGACGTCTTGGTCTTCCCTTTATGTTTGACCTCAAACCTCTTCAAACAAACCATTAAAAGTTGTGACACATATTATAAACAAGTTATTAACTCTTAAAGCACATATGAGACTATTGATTATCCTATTTCATTTTGAGGGTTGTTACATAACCCCTACAAGATGAGGGACCCCAACTTGCCTAAGGTAGGGTCATTCTTTTAGCCTTTAAGTGGAAAACCACTAGCTAGTCCTATGCGGGCGCATAGTAAGGGATAAAGAGATTGCTTCTAGATACTACACCTCTACAAACAGTGAGTACTCATCTCAAGAGATTGATTTTAAGTACTCGACCTCAACTCACGGGAGAGTACTCACCTCTATCATATCCTCTCGGTGCTAAGCATTAATCCCCATGGAGTTTTAGAATTTCATTACATTTATTAGGTATATGTTAAGGGATTGCTACTAAGTATTATACCTCTACTCACGAAAAGAATACTTATCCCAACCAATCATTCATTCATCGAAAAGCTCTTAGTAATATTAAGGTTACTACTAGACACTACACCTTTACTCACGGAGAGCGCCCACCTGAAATTCCCCCATTCATTCATTAGAGTTCTATTGAGAAAACCTTTCAATAGACCCACGTTCAATACACTTTCCTTAGCTTCATTAATTAATTCATTCATGTGTGTTTATATGTCAGATTGAATTTAACATAACTACCTTCATTTATCACATTATCTTCTAAACATGTTCATATTATATTCATCATAATCCACACACAACATACTTCACATTCACATTATACTTCAATTAGCATACTATCTTCAAGAATTATATGCATAACTTCATAATACATCTCTATACATAAGCATAGTGACATTACTATACTTAACATTCATATCCTTAAAGGACATAATCACAATACACATGCATCTTCATAAACATTAGCTAAAACTCCGCCACCATAAGTAGACCATACCACATAATAGTAATTCAATAAGAAGTAGAACAACTTAGGTCAACTTACCCTTCATCCAATTCATGATAACCCTTTCTAAATTCTCCAACAGTTCATCATAATTAGGCACATATAGATATAGATATTAATGATTCAACACAATATAAACAAAATTCTAACAATATCCAATCACATTCATCAATCCCCTTTGCAAGCCAATTAAGGAGATTTGGACAAAACATGGGTTGTTCAAGGAATTCCATTAAAATCATCTTAAAAACCTTATATCAACATAAATACATAAATATCATGACTTAGAAAACATTTTAACAATGAGTACATACATAGAAGAGAAACCGGGAACATTGATCATTGATTCACATTTGAAAACCTTTGAATTGGACTCTTTGAATGAGAGGTTACTCAAGAATGAACGATCACCATACCTTAATACTAGGAAGCACACGAAATTTGGATTGAAAACTTGGAGAATTGACCTTCTTATTTGGAGCTTGAAAGTTCTTTAATGGAGAATTTGAATGAAAAGAGAATTTTAGAAAGTAGTGAGAGCAATTGGGTTTTTGATTTAGGGATTTTTTTGGTGCGGAATGGGTGTAAAATGACTTAAATTCAATATATAATACACCCCCTAAATTACCCAAAACACCCCTAAATTATTTGGACCTTTTTAATTAAGTCCAACTTGACTTTTATTGACGTAGTCAAATCTGGAACATGGCTGCGCATTGCGTAGGCACTTTCCAATTTTGTTTCTGAAAATAAAATTGAGGTAGAAAGGTTCGTGACAGACCAGCAACGCAGGGGGAAATTTTGGCCTTTAGTTTTGGGCACGCGATGCGGCTTGGCGTTCAAAAATAGCCTGCCTGCATGCTGCCTTGGAAGATTTTTGGCTAAAGCTTGAGTCCTCCTCAAGGACCCTTAGATTGGTCCTTGGGGAGTCGTACCTGGACGTTTTTACCCTAAACTCATTATTAAGACACTAGGGTTACCTCCACTGATTTTTGAATCTAAACAACACATAAAACCACATACAACATACAAGAACACCTCAACACATAAAAGACTAGTTTCCAGACTTCTTGGTCGTCTTTTGACGTTTGACTTCCAAACTCTTTACAACTTACTTCAAAGGATGAATTTCATTATTTTAACAAGTTATTAACTCATAAAACCCACGTGAAGCTCTAATTTATCCTAGTTTATTTTGAGGGCGTTTCATTGCAGAGGCTAAATGATGGAAAAATTTGTCACACGAGAATTTGATCTTGAGGTGTGAACGGTTGTGTTTAATGTCCTTGCTTTGAGAAACTAACTTGAGGCTTTACAAGATCCCAAATACTTTATGAGTCTGAGATTTTGGACTCATTTGGGGCTTTGTTTATATAGATTTAGTTTCCTCAAATTCTTAATTTGTACCATAAATTCATATCAGGTATATGGATTAAGGAATAAAGTAAGGACGCTAACAGAAAAAAATGAGCAAAACAACTAAAGAAAGGCAAGCATGGTTGTCACGAAGTTAGAGGACCCTCGAAGTCGCAAAATGATGTACTTTATCCCGAAGGGATGTTGTACAAGCCTCATGGATAATTCCTTGAATACGATACTTAAAAAATGAGAAGAATTAAAACTCTCTTCACATATGAAGATACATTCATTAAAAAGCCAGCGGAAGACTTCTAGACTGTATATATTATGTCTCAAAACTATATGATACCATTAGAGTACAATACTGGGACTAAGCCCATACAAAACTTAAACAAAGACTCAAAAGACATAAATGGAACATATTGGGTGTTGTCCTCTAATATATTAGGACTCACCAAGTCTTCATCTCCATGAACCTTAGAAACTTATCCATCAACCATGGAACACCAAATCTCCAATCCCTATACTTAAGTCAAAAGGGGAAGAAATGGGGTTAGCACAATTAAGAACTAAGTATGGAAGCCATGCAAAAAGAGACATTTATTGGAGAAACATGCTTTTATGCCACTTAGTAAAACTTCATGAAAATACAAGTATAAGAGTCACAATACTCAACCTTAACCAACATATAAGTCATTAATCATCTTAGCACATACTCCACATAACAACTATTACTTTACCTTAAACCATACACCTCAAGTAATCCTTAGACAACACTTGGTGCATTGTATGGATAACGTCCCATACCACTATCAACACTAAAGAATCATACTAAGGTCACAAAAAGTGAACTTAACACATATCATGTTTCATATCATAAGTCATCATGCGCAACTGCTACTAATATACAACGCATAAACATATTCGTCAAGTGGGTCATTATATGATCTTAGTACCTCTATCTAGACTTACCCTAAGACACACTTAAGTAAGATATGAAGTGGTCGCCCATACAACATCTTCATACACACCTAAGTGTTCCCCGATCTCTCATAGATAAAGACTTTTCTATGTCAACATAATATTAATAAGTCAAATATAGCATACATATTCACACTTTAAACATTCAGGAGACAAGATACTTCATTAAAGGAATTAAAGACTCATTCATAAATTAAGTGGACTTTCACATAGTAGTCATTAAGACTTAGAAAACTCACTTTAGCACCTTCACAGCCTACTCGTTACATGTGTAGATTGCATCCCATACTACTACCTACACATTGTTGAACCTATTAAGTAACTAGAGTGCACATCCCACAGATGGGAATAGGAATTAACTGACATAGACCATGAAAGCTAGACTTGGAATTGATTGTCGCAAAAGCGCACACCGTGCAAGGTGTTTTACTTGCCAATGGTAGAACTAATACAAAGCCCATGTAGGCATATGGTTTAGGGGATATCCAAAGATGTTCATTGGACTCTTTCCTTTTCTTTTTGAAAAGGCACCATCTTAATCATATCCACTCAGTGCTAGCCTTAGTTCCTACAGAGTAGTTCAGTCAAATATATGTACTAGAGAGGGCACCATCCTTAGGTCTAGTTGACCTATAGCACTTTTACCAAGAAGGGCACCATGCTTCAATTTAGCCGATCAAGGTTCATTAGGGATAGCTCATTGAATTTCTTAATGAAGGTTTTCTACCGTTTTATCCCACAATCTCTAAGTCTATCTTTTCACATAGGAATGAGGTCTTTACCCTTAGGTCTATCTCTTCAAGATTTTACATCCAATTAGGGGTCTACACTCATTAGGAAAGGGCACCATATTTAGGTCTAACCGATTCTAGTCATGGCCTAGAATTCCTCATTAGTCATTTATATAAAGGGCACCTTGCTTAGTTCAATCGATTCTAGACGTTCATTCATTTATTACTAAAGAAAACGATACCTAAGCCTATCAAGTAGAGAGACAACATTCAACAACTTTCATAGATCAGGGAGTGGAATATAAATCTATCAATTCCAAGAGATCATATTCGAGATGTTTTCATGTATCAAGAAGAGGCAACTAAGTCTACCTAATAAAGATACAACATCACATTATAGAGATCATTCACAAAAATTAGGAGAAGATATACTTTCCATCACAAAACATTCACATCATATGCAAGATCATCATGCTGTCTTTGAACACCACATACATAGCCGTTATATCGAACATTAATATATACTTTAAGACAATACTTTAATTCACCATATAAGATCTTCAAGGCCATGACCACCATACACACACACACACACAAAAACATATATATATATATATATA
>NC_028640.1:40761922-40836225 GCF_001406875.1 Solanum pennellii
TATATATATATATATATATATATATACACACACACACACACACACACACACACACACACAATAAGTTAACACCTCCACCATAGGTGGATCAAACCATACACGAACAATTCCAATATACTAAGAAAATTAGGGCGACTTACCCTTCACCCAAGCCATGATCAACATGACTCAAGTCTCCAACAATTCATCATAAATAGGTATAGATAACAATAGAAATCATAAACCAGGAGATTAATGAAATTATAGGTTCATAGATTTTTTCACCTTAAAGTCAACCGTTAACCATCAATCTAATAATAGTTTATCAATTGAAAACGTTTGATGCAAGAACCCATGAGTTTGAGTAAGAATTGGACTTTTTCATAAACTTTTTAAACTTGAAATCTATTTTGAAATTGTATTTTAAGGTTATATATTGCCCTAGATAAATAACTCCTATACCTTATTATATGAATTCATACGAAAATTGAAGAAGAAAGCACTTGAAGTACACAACCCTAGCTTGAACTTGACCTTCAATGTCGTTC
Organism: Solanum pennellii; assembly: GCF_001406875.1. Taxonomy (NCBI): domain Eukaryota; kingdom Viridiplantae; phylum Streptophyta; class Magnoliopsida; order Solanales; family Solanaceae; genus Solanum; species Solanum pennellii. Next base: position 40,762,450 of record NC_028640.1, read on the forward strand.
TAGAGATATCTTTTTAGGAGAGAAGGATTTTGATTTGAGAGTTTTATTCTAAATAAGAGTTTAAATGTTTTAGTAGTCTTAAAATACCTAAACATACATAAAACAACCATCCATGTATTAATAGGAAACATGGGGTAAATTTATCAACTCACCCATCATGTGGCTGAAACTTGACAGATTGAGGGGTGACTTACGAGACCCCACCTAAGGATCGTAAGTGGGATTACGGAGTGTCCTTCTTGTCTATAGTTGTTGACTGAGACAAGACCTAGGGTATCCACTCTTGTACCTTCAAACTTACTCGTGCCATGTGTAGATTAAATCCGCCATTCTACTACCTAGACGTTCTAGAATCTCTCCAATAGCTAAAGTACACATCCCACATGATGAAATAAACATTAACCGACATAAACCACACTAGATAGGTATGGAATGTGGTGTCATAAGACCCACGCTATGGAATGCGTTCTACATGCCAAAGGTAGAAGTAAGACACATCCCATGTAGTCACATGATTTAAGGGATATCAAAAGGCTTCTTTGTAATCTATTCTCATACTTCAAGTAGAGTGTCACATCAGGACAGTACACCCCATATGCAACCGACGTTGTCATCCTCTAAGAGGACTCAGACAAGCCCTTAGAATTCATCATAACATGTCATAAGTTAAAATTGCGGAAAAAGTTAAAACTTTTGCATACTATGTGAAGTTTACTTAGACTTCATATTTAACAATCATGAAAAAAATACATAACGATAGTCTAAAACCGGTCTCACATAAGAACCATCTAAAGAGTACAAATCTGGAGTTAGCCAATAAAAAGTCAATACGCCATATAGGCCTTAATACAAAAGAAGCCAAACAACATAAAACAAAATCAAGCGTATTCTTAAAAACTACTAAAGTCTTCATAGTCTAGAATAACGAAAATATAGCATCCCTGAATATGAGGACCTACCAACACTTGGATAAAGAGTTCCAAGCTTCCTCAATCGACCTTCTTAATCTTCAATGGCTCGACCCTACATTTGTAGCAATATAAAGTAAGGGGTTAGTACGCCACATCTACTAAGTATGGGTATATGCACATAAACATTTAAGGACATGCATGAAAAAGGATCATTTCATAGAAAACATTCTAAGTCATTTGAAAACCTTTAGTGCACATATAATAGAGCATATACAAGATAAGGATCACAATAAACATAAAACATGGTCATAATAAAAAACGTAATATTATAAAGTCATATTAACATTTCATGTTCAATAGTGCATATCAACTTAATATGTAAAACACTTATCAATGATCTCATCCCAAGCCTACAAGTGCAATGATCATGTGAAGCCCCATAACCCCACATAACGAAGTAAAAAAGATTGGCTACCATAAGTAAAACTTTGTTTTATACGACTGGTAACATAAATAGTCATCACCTCATATATCAATATAGACCAATAACATGTTTATCAACATAACCAACGTCATAAAAGAGTAATATCATGTATAATAAGCATATATACCTTCCATGTTATCATATCACATAAATACAATCTCGTAATACTTCCCTTAGAGTCAACTTGTGCAATGTCTAGGTAGAGTCCCATGCCCCTACCAATACTAAGTAGACTCCTCAAGTCTATCTAGTAAATGTCCATTTTATTATCTTTCATTTTACTTGAGGGAACAATCGACTTAACCGACATTAGAACATGTGAGCTAAACATGGAATCCGGTGTCATGAAACCCCACACCGAAAGAAGGTAGTGTACCAGCCAATGTAGAACCAAACATGACATAGCTCTCTCGGTGGATCCACTAGCTAGTATCCTATGGTGGCAACATAGTTCAAGAACTAAGAGATACATTAGAGACCCATAGTTCCACATTACATGGTAACCTTTATCTCATGAGAGTCATTGTGAACCTATCTTCCAACTAGGGAAGGACACTTCTCATATCTAGTTCACTCGGTGCTAAGATATAGTCCATTTTTGAATAACCTTTAAATAATTATTTATTCATAATTCTTATCATAAGTCATAGCAGATTAACTTCTTGTATAAACATGATCATAAGATCTTTAGGTTTAGATGAGAATTTCCTTTCATCACAACCCTTCATTTGTGATAGTCACATATCATAATCATCTTGTGTAAGGCATACAAGAGAACATCATAAACTTTCATTATCATATCCTTACCATGATCTCATATTTAACATATTCATAGACCAACATATATACATAGCAACATCATACATACTTCAATAGCATTGTAACATAATTTATAGGCTAACATATGATTCATAGAGTAATCACGACTTTAGAAGACTTATCTTTTGCTTCCAAGAACATTTATCAAGAACTTATGTTAAATATACAACAATCATCCAACAACATATTGAAATACTCAATAACATAATCAATACCAAATCTTCAAGTCATAGCCAACACCAATTTGTGTTTAAGGATAAGGGAGATGGTCAATAAAGAGTTCATTTAAACCATAGTTCCAATCCCAAAATCAAGTAGCAAATATAACGCAATAAAAGCACCATTTAGAGAGGGAACATGCTACACACGAAATTCAAACATTACAAGTAAAATACCCAACAATACGTACTTAGATAACCATAGAAAATCGTTGTTTTTCATCAATAGTCATAAATCTTGAGTTATGAAGAAAACCCGTTTTGTAAAGTAAAAACCTTAGGAGTTGAATTCTTGAAAATCATCTTTGATACGACCTCTCGGGAAAAGGAATCTCAAGAGTGAAAAACCCATACCTTATTGACAAATATTCCACGAAAATTATATGGAAATCTTGAAGTCTTCGTCTTCTTCCTAAAGCTTTTCTTGTTCTTCAATGGAGTTTGAAATAGAGAGCGTTCTTGAGAGAGATGGGAGAAATTCGTTTGTTCTAATTGGAAGGTGTAAAAGTGGTCTACAACTGACCTAACATCAATGTAGTCTTCCCATAAAATACCCAACAGACCTTTATTTAAATGATTTTCGTTGTGAAGTGAAATTACAAAAAATATGACTTTAACGAATCTGGGAAGTGGCTGCGCGTCGTGAAGCCAATTCCCATTCTTTTTCTGAATTTTTGTGTCGAGGCAGTGAGCCTTGTGACCGCTCAGCATCAAGAGGCTTCCTCCCAATTCTTGAGGCAGTGAACCTCGTGTGGGCTGCGCGTCGCGCAACAACCCCTTGATTCTTGATTCTCGCAGGCTGCTTTGGCAGCCTGCTTGCCGATGTTTGGGTCCTCCCCAAGGACCCTTCGTGTGGTCCTTGGGATGTCGTTACCGGACGTTTGGATCCTTTGTACTACATATCACTTGTTTTAAGTATTTTTACAAGCTTTGGAATCCATTTGACACTTCAAAACCTTCACCAAACATAGGGACGCCAACTAGTTCAAATTATCTAGTTTCCGGACGTCAAGGTATTTCTTTGTCGTTTTGAATCTAACATTTTCTAAATGAGTTTATTATATTAATATAGGTCTGGAAACCTCATTTTAACTATTATTCAATAGGCTAAGCTCTAGTCAAAGTCATGTAACTTACAAAGTGTTACATTATCTCCCCCTTAGGAACATTCGTCCCCGAATGACACCAAAATCTTTTGGAGGGTAAGCATAGACTCAACAATAGCAGCCCAACAAACAACAAAATAAAATCATAATGTGTTACAACTCATAGAAGTACTTCATAACTCCTTTTAACACATATCACAACATTACACATAACATTCAATTCATGATGCACAAACATATAAGAGCTCAACATTCCATACCACATAGAGAGGAATTTCCTTCTCAACATTATCATGAGTTCAAAATGCATCAAAGATACAAAACAACAAAATCTCAAGAAAACACATGCCTACATATGTCATATAAGTTCAAGAATATAGTATAAAGACATTTTCTTAAAACTCTAGTTTGGTACAACTTTTACCAAAACATGCACCCACTTAGAAAGAAAGTCAATTTCATGATTATTAATTAATTTCTTTATTAAGAGGCATGTCTAACTGTAACACCCTAAAATGTACTAAGGTGAACTAGAGCTTTGTGATTGTTTCGTGAGTTAATTTTGAAATAAAATGTGTTACAATGATGTTCTTTGGCAGTGTGTAAAGTTTGGAGGTCAAAAGTCCAAGAATGTCCACGACGTTCGCAAACTGTGCCTTAGAATATACTTGTGTTCTTGATGTGTTTGAGTGAGTTTTACATGTTCGTTTTAAAAGAAATTTATGTGAGATGCTCCTAAGACCTATAAAACTATGTTTAGGGGTTTAACATCTGGGTACGACCTCATCTAGGACCCACAAGGGGCCCTAGATAAGGGCCCAAGAGAAGGACCCAAAACTGCCTTGGTAGTGTCCACCAATGAGGGCAAACGACGGTCAGTGGTCCAACCAACAACTCGTTGACTTGACCCATTGATTGGACCTTCAAGGTAGATTAGACAGTCCTGAAATGTATCTAAGTGTCCACCCACGAAACCCCACCAACGGACCGTTGATGGAAAGACGGTCCGTTGGTTGCAATCCGTCGTTTGAAGGCTGTCCAAAAACTGTCATTTTCTGTTTTTGCTTAGGGTGTTTGGTAAATTCAGACCAAGTCTTTTATGAACATAGTGTGATATTTTTAGAGTCTTTTAGGTATATTAAAGTGTTTTAAACCCTAAGACCTAATTTTAGACTCCATTTCCTAAAACCCAAAACCCCTCCCCTTAGAAGACTCTCTCTCAAGTCTCTATGGAAACTAGAAGTCAAGAAGAGCTAGGAGGGCTGTTAGTGGTAGATTTCTTCACCAAAAATAAGTGGGGTTTCTCCTATCTAAGGTATGGTAGTCATCCTTGAAATCTCTTCCATTCAGGCATCCCTTTCTAATAGATTTCAAAAAGAGTTTTTCAACCCTAGTTTCTACTATCTTCAACTCTAAATATGGGTCTTACATGAAAACATTTTGAATGATTCAAATATGATGTTAGTTGGTGATTTTAATGCCAAAACATCAATGAAATCATAATAAAGGTTTTTATCATATTTTGCCTTAAGAAATGGGTTAAATGAGCTTTGTTTTGTAGTCTTTGAGCTTTGTTTTACTTGTGTTGTTATTGATGTTTAGTTACTGCCCTAAGGGCTATATTATGATGAATTGTTGAGTAGAAAGTTATAGGTTATGGAAGATTGGATTAAAGGGTAAGTTGTTTATGTTGTTTAGTTTTGATTATGAAATACTCTTGAACGGTATGGTCCACCTTTTTGGTGGCGGTGTTTAATTGAATTGTATGAATGTGTAGTTACTTGTGTATTGTGAATGCGTCCATGAATGCATATTATGTGAACAAAGATGGAAATGAAGTTATTCTTGTTAATTTGTTTTATGAAGCTTGTTCTGAAAAGTATGCTAAGGATTATGTCTAAATGACTTATATGATTATGTAAAGCATGTAAAGTGTGTGAGGTGATGAATGATGGTCTAGCATGTATAGAAAAATGTAAATGAAATGATGCTTATGTGCAAGGTGTGCTCACATGTGCACACAGACTCACACTTGAATGAATGAATGAAGCTAAGTTAAGTAAAAAAGGGGAGTTTTAGGGTGAACAATATTCGTGAGTTGAAATGAAGTGTTTGGTAGCAACCTCAGTACATCCTATGGGCTTTCTAAGATAGATTGGATGATGAATTCCCTTCGTGAGTTGAGATATGGTGTTCACTAGTTATCCTTAACCTATAGTTTATAATGTTGAGAATCCTTGGGGAGTTATGCCTAGCATCGAGAGGATATGAAGAACAGGTGGTTACACTTTGTGAGTTGAGATGTTGTATTCCAATGTATCTCTTGAGATGAGTACTCATCGTTAGTAGAAAATGAGTTACTTAGTAGCAATCTCTTTATCCCTTAACTATGCGCCCGCATAGGGGTAGCTCTTGGGCAAGCTATGTAAAAGCTAAAAATAAAAGTAAGACCTCACATAGGCAAGTGAGGGGACCTTTCGCCGACAAGGAAAGTAGCGAGATTCCATGTTTACCTCTCATGGTCTATGTCGGTTAATCTAACTCCCATTGAAGTAATGAAAGTGCCAAGTCTTCTAAAAGAGTGTACTACTTAGGGTAGGTAGTGGAATGGGACATTATTTATCCATTGCACTAGGTAGGCATTCCGAAAGGGAAGTCTTGGTGAGCTTTATATGAACTGAATGAACTAAGTCTCTAAAAGAACGTACTACTTAGGGTAGGTAGTGCAATGGGACTCTATCTATCCATTGTACTAAATAGACCTTCCGAAAGGGGAGTCTTTGTGCCAAGCCTTCTAAAAGAGTGTATTACTTAGGGTAGGTGGTGGTATGAGACGCTATCTACTCATTGCACTAAGTAGGCATTCCGAAAGGGAAGTCTTTGTGTGTTGCTTGAGTGTTCTTCTAATGTCTTTTTATTGAGTGGTGTCTTGTTCTCCCGAGGTGAGTAAGCCGAAAATGGGTAGTCTTGAGGATCACCTTGGTGTGTATTGAAGGAGGCATATGTGTACTTCCTCCATGTCTTACCTTGGTAAGTCTTAGGATAACCTTAGTTTGGGAAACTCTTACATAAATGAGTTCACTTCCTCTTTGCTTGGCCTTGGAAGTTCATTACTTTTGAATAGGATAGTTAACTGTAATGTCATAAGAGTTCACTGTAAATGTTGGGTAGTTTATTGTAAGTTGGTTCGTTTGTTAAAATTATGGAAATTCTTTTCTAAGTGTTAATTGTTGATTATTATGTTTTTTTTACTTATATATTCATGAATGTTTTACTTAATTGGCATGAAAATGTGTTTGTACTAAAATATCCCTTTTTGCATGTTTTTGCATATGCCACACTTAGTACATTGTTTTTTACTAACACCATACCTTTTCAATAGTCTAGAAGTATAGGTTTTGGAAGCAAGGTTGAAGTTTAGAAGGCAAACTTGGGATTTGATTTACTCAAGACAAAGTATGTCCTCATATATCTGAGGGCATAGTTCTTAATTCTTTTAGTTTTGTACAAGTTCTTATGTATTTCTTTCAAATGTGAAAGGTCGGTCCCTAAGTTATTTATGTCGTGTCTTTAAGTTTGGCTTGTGACAATGACATTTTTTAAGTATTTAGAAAAGAATTCCTTTTTATATTAATTATCATGAAAAGTTTTTATTCAGCACTACTTCTAATGTCTTATGTAATGAACAATAGTTAAAGGGCCTGTACAAGACCCCAAATGGTCAAGTACGCCAGGTCATGACCCAAAGGTCCTTCCTATCTTCTAGCCTGTGCTTTCGGGTCGTGACACTAACCTCAAAGAGTAAAAAGATGAGGGTAGCGGGACTTCATGTCGGCTTGAGCCTCCCATGTTGCACTCGCAACAAGATGGTTCCTCCATAGAACTTTTATGGAGGCAACCTCTTTGTTCCTCAACTTCTTGACTTGGCGATCTAGGATCACAACCGGAACCTCTTCATAGGAGAGATTCTCATGCACCCGTAAACCTTCAATAGGCAGAATGGATACCAGGTCTCCTATACATTTCTTGAGCATAGAAACATGAAACTATGGATGAACTTAAGCTAGTTCACTAAGTAGTTTCAAATCATAGGCAACCTTCCAAATTTGTTATAAAACTTCATAAAGGACCAACATACCGGGGACTCAACTTCCCCTTCTTACCAAACCTCATCACAAGTGGCGTAGCCACATAGTGTCAAGGGTGTCAAATTGTGCACCCTTCATTGAAAAAAAATAGCATATATACAAGTAAAATGATATACGAATGATTAAATAAACTATTTTGGACACCCTTAACATAACAAGTTGCTATTTTCGGACACCCTTTAAGAAATTTCTGGATCCGCCACTGCAGTCATCACCCCTTTCATAGATGAAATCTTCAAATAGACATGATCACCTATTTCAAATTCAAGTTCTCTTCTCCTATTGTCGGCATAAGACTTCTGCCGACTATAGGCTGTCTTCAATCTATCTCTTATGATTCAAACTTTCTCTATAGCCTCATAGATAATCTCGGGACCAAGGAGTGAGGACTCACCAACCTCAAACCCATCCAACAGGATACTACCATAAAGAGCTTCAAAAGGTGTCATGGAGATGCTCGAATGGTAACTATTGTTGTAGGAGAAATCAATCAAAGGTAGATGATCATCCCAACTTCCTTTGAAATTAATAACACATGCTCTTAACATATCCTCAAGGGTATAAATGGTACGTTCTGCTTGGCCATCCCCTGAGGATGAAAAGCAGTGCTATGTTTCACTTGAGTACCTAAACCCTTTTGAAAAGCTTTCGAAAATTGAGAAGTGAATTAGGAACCTCTATCTGAAATAATAGGCAAAGGAATCCTAGGAAGACTTAGAGTCTCATTAATTTAGATTCTTGCATAATCTTCGGCAGTAAAAGTATATTTTATAGGAATAAAGTGGGCAGATTTGGTCAACCTATCAACAATAACCCATGTGGAATTATTTTTCCTCCAGGTTCGAGGCAACCGAACAAGAAAGTCCATATTGATGGCCTCCCACTTCCAAGTAGGAACATCCAAGTACCGATTCCTTCAATTCCATCAATAGTGGATCAAGATGCTGCTTAGATTTCACCTCCACCACTAATGATGAGTCATAGTTATGATGGACCATGAAACAATTATTTGGAGAATCTTCTAACTGCACAAATAAGCGAGCCAATGTGTGAACATTTTTCACAAGTTTTTTCTTCTCTTCTTCAACATGAGAAACAGTACCCATAGTCATACGACTCAAAGCATCAGCAACCACGTGGGCCTTGCCAGGGTGGTGAAGGACACTCATGTGGTAATCCTTCAAAAGTTTTAACCATCTTCTCTATCAGAAATTCAACTCCTTTTGTGTAAACACATATTGAAGACTTTTATGGTCAGTAAACACATCAACATGCACACCATACAAGTAATGTCTCCATATTTTAAAGGCAAAAACAACAACAGCTAAATCAAGGTCATGATTCGGATAATTCATCTCATGAACTTTGAGTTGCCGAGAAGCGTAAGATATCACCTTGCCTTGTTGCATGAGAACACATCCCAAGCCCACTCGGGAAGCGTCAGAATACACTACAAAGTCTTCATTACCCTATGGTAAATTCAACACCAGGGCGGAGGTAAGCTTATCTTTCAACTCTTGAAAACCTCTTTCAGAAGCTTCCGACCACTCAAACTTCACCTTTTTTTTTGCTCAAGGCTGTCAAAGGAGAAGCAATGGACGAAAATCCATCACCAAACCTTCTATAATACCCGTCTAGACCCAAGAAACTTCTTATGTCTGTGGGATTCAAAGGTCTAGGCTAATTTCTGACTAAATCCCTCTTCTTCGGATCGACCTCTATACCCTCACAAGAGATAACATGGCTAAGAAAAACAACCGACCTCAACTGAAATTCACACTCACTAAATTTGGCATGAAGCTTGTTTTCCTTGAGGACTTGCAAGACTAACCTCAAGTGACTTTTATGCTCATTTTCATTCTTAGAATATATCAAAATATCATCAATGAACACAATCACAAATGAGTTGAGGTAATCTTGGAAAAATCTATTCATTAGTTCCATAAACGCCGCAGGGCATTTGTTAACCCAAATGACATAACTAGAAATTCATAGTGACCATATCTAGTTCGAAAAGCTATTTTGAGAACATCTACACCTCTCACCCTATGTTGGTGGTATCCCGACCTTAAGTCAATCTTGAAAACGTAACAAGCACCTTGGAGTTGATCAAATAGATAATCAATATGAGGGAGAGGGTAATTTTTCTTTGTGGTGACGTTATTGAGTTGGCGATAATAAATGCACATTCTAAGGGACCCATCCTTCATCTTATTAAACAAGACCGGAGCACTCCATGGAGAAATACTAGGCTGAATAAAACCATTGTCTAGTAAATCTTTGAGTTGGAGATTCAACTCTTTCAATTCAGCCAGATCCATCCTACTTGGAGGAATTGAGATAGGGTTCGTATTCGGTAACAAATCAATGCCAAAGTCAATTTCCCATTCGGGAGGAATTCCTGGAAGGTCATTAAGAAAAACCTCCAGATATTCCCTTACTACGGGGATTGACTAAATATAAGAAGTTTCACATTCTAGGTCCTTAACCCTCACAACAGGCTATAAACAACCCTTGGCTATCATCCTACAAGACTTCAAGCAAGAAATGGACCCCTTGGCATAGAATTTCCCCCCTTCCACTCAAGAATGGGTTCATTTGGAAATTGGAACTTCACTACCCTTGTTCTACAATCTATGGAAGCAAAACATGCATGAATCCAATCTATACCCATGATGATATCAAAGTCAAACACGTCAAGTTCTACCAAATCAACAAGAGTGACTTTATTGGGAAGCATTACAGGACATTTCCTGTATACTTTTTTGCAACCACAGAGTCACCCATTGGGGTACAAACCGAAAAGGGTTCAATCAAAACATCAGGAAGTACATCAAACTTCCTAGCTACCAAAGGTGTAACAAAAGAAAGGGTAGCACTGGGATCAAGCAAAGCATAAACATTAATAAAAAATATTTGTAACATACCAGTCACAACATCAAGAGAGCTCTCTTGTTCACCCCTAGCCTTGAGTGCATAGAAACGGTTCCTTTTAGGAACTTCGGAGTTAGGACCACTTGATTGAGCTTGACTATTACCCTTTACTTGACTCCTCACATTAGGACAATCTTTGACCATATGGCCACCTTTTCCACAACCATAACAACTATTAGTCCCAACAAGGCATTAACTCACATGTTTCTTACCACACTTACCACAAGTTGGCCTTTTTCTTGGTGGATCAACATTTCTCCCTTTTTGAGGTTTAGGATAGAACCTCTATCATTGCGATTCTTGGTGAAATTTGAAGGGACTTGGTTTGAAAACCTCTTATTGAACTTAGGCTTGTCTTGAACATCAATCCTACTCTTAGAAGAACTACTTTCAAAGTACCTGGCCTTCTTAGCTTCTCTGTTCCTCTTCCTTAGACGACTATCCTCTAATTGTGATGAACCATCAACCTGGAAAGATGCATATTGTCATGAAGCATGGCTGCATGACATTCTTCTTCAAGCTCTTCAAACGTACCCGTTACAAAACGGCTCATTTCATCCCTAGCATTAGAAACCAAAGAAGAAACATATTTGGACAGCTTAATGAACTTTAAGGAATATCCCTTAACACTCATACCTCCTTGACGAAGGTTGACAAACTCCTCTACCTTAGCTTCCCTTTGATCCCTTCAGAAGAATCTGTCAAGAATGGTTTTTTTCAAGATCTCCCAAGTCACGCGAACACCTCCTAAAGCCCTACTATCCTTCCACTGATTGTACCATGTATAAGCCACGTCCTTGAGTTGACATGCAAAAAGCTCAACCTTTTCAGTAGTACTCACCCCTATAGAAAACAAGATATTATAGACCTCTTCATGGAAATCTTGGGGGTCTTCATCAACTTTTGATCCAAGGAATATAGGAGGATTTATCCTCGTGAAATCTCACATATGGCTAGCCATAGTACTAGCATGTTGCTTCTCTCGAGGAACAACCTCTCTTTTAGCTTGTACCGTAATGGCTTGAGCTTGAGTGGTGATAGCATGGGTCATTTGGAACAGGGATTCCCTCACCTCACATCCGTCATGGCCGGAGGATGTATCGAAACTTGATCATTCACATAAGCTTGTACTTGAGGAGGAACTTGATTGCCTTGGGGAGTTGCTCCCGCATTCACAACCTCATCTCCTACTCTTCTCGGGGATTTCTTTCTTCTGTTCATCGCCTATAACCACAAGAAAAGGATTATATACTAAAAGACACATAGTGTCAAAATTCTAGAGGCACGATATAGGATTACCAAGAAACAAAATTTTCCTAATCATCACATAGCCTCTCATCCACAATTGTGGCATGCTTCACAATCATGAACAAGACACTACATAATGTGGTTTAGTGAGAAATTGATCCTAAATATATTTAACCCATGCTCTGAGTATCAAGTTTGTCATATCCGGAGAGTAACAACCAAGATGCGACCGGCATCGTCATCCCCTCAGAGGACTCTGACAAGCCCTTAGCATTTATCATAACATGTCATTAGTTAAAATTGTGGAAAAATTGAAAACTTTTGCATACTATGTTAAATTTACTTAGACTTCATATTCAACAATTATGAAAACATACATAGCATTAGTCTAAAAGCTGTCTCCCATAAGAACCATCTAAAGAGTACGAATCTAGACTTAGCCAATAAAAAGTCAATATGCCATATAGGCCTTAATACAAAAAGATCCAAAGAACATAAAACGAAATCAAGCATATTCTTAAAAACTACTAAAGTCTTCAAGGCTAGAATAAGTAAAAGATAGCCCCCGAACATGAGGACCTACCAACACTTGGAGAAAGATTTCCAAGCTTCTTCAATCGACCTTCTTAATCTTCAATGGCCTGACCCTACATTTGTAATAATATAAAGTAAAGGGTTAGTACACCACATTTACTAAGTATGGGTATATGCACATAAAAATTTAAGGACATGCATGAAAAGGATCATTTCTTAGAAAACATGCTAAATCATTCGAAAAACTTTAGTGCACATACAATAGTGCATATACAAGATAAAGATCACAATCAACATAAAGCATGGTCATAATGAAAGACATAATATCATAGTCATATTAACATTTAATGTTCAATATTGCATATCAACTTAACATGCAAAACACTTACCAATGATCTCACCCCAAGCCTACAAGTGCAATGATCATGTGAAGCCCCATAACCCCACATAACCGAGTAAACAATATAGGGGACCATAAGTAAATCTTTGCTTCATACGACTGGTAACATAAATTGTCATCACCTCATATAGCAATATAGACTAATAACATGTTTATCGACATAACCAATATCATATAAGAGTAACGTCATGTATCATAAGTGTTATACCTTCCATGTTGTCATATCACATAAAGACAATCTTCTAGGACTTCCCTTAGAGTCAACTTGTGCAATGTCTAGGTAGAGTCCCACACCCTTACCTATACTAAGTAGACTCCTCAAGTCACTCTAGTGAATGTCCATTTTCTTATCTTTCATTTTACTTGAGGGAATAATCAACATAACTGACATTAGATCATGTGAGCTAAACATGAAATCCGGTGTCATGAAACCCCACATCGAAAGAAGGTGGTCTATTGGCCAAAGTAAAACCAAATATGACATAGTTTTCCAGGTGGATCCACTAGCTAGTACCTATGGTGGAAACATAGTTCAAGAACTAGGAGATATATAAGAGACCCATAGTTCCACATTACATGGAAGCCTTTATCTCATGAGAGTCATTGTGAACCTACCTTCCAACTAGGGAATGGACACCTCTCATATCTAGTTCACTCGGTGCTAAGCTATAGTCCCTTTTTGAATAACCTTTAAATCATAATTTATTCATAATTCTTATCATAAGTAATAGGATATTAACTCCTTTTATAAGCATGATCATAAGCTTTTTAGGTTTAGATGAGAATTTTCTTTCATCACAACCCTTCATTTGTGATATTAGTATATCAAAATCATCTTGTGTAAGGCATACAAGAGAACATCATAAACTTGCATTATCATATACTTATCATGATCTCACATTTAACATATTTATAGACCAACATATATACATAGGAACATCATTTATACTTCAAAAGAATTGTATCATTATTTATAGGCTAACATATGCATCATAGAGTAATCACAACTTTAGAAGACTTACCTCTTGCTTCCAAGAACCTTTATCAAGAATTTATGTTCAATATACAACAATCATCGAACAACACAGTAAAAAACTCAATAACATAATCAATACCAAATCTTCAAGTCATAGATAGTATGTAAGGATAATAGAGTGGGTCATTAAGGAGTCTATTCAATCCATAGTTCCAATCCCAATGTTTACATGTTATCAAGTAGTAAATCTAAACCAACCAAAGCCATTATTTAGAGAGTCAATTCAAACATTACAAGTAAAATACCAAACAAAACATACTTAATTAACCATATAAAATCATTGTTTTTCATCATTAGTCATAAATCTTGTTAGGAAGAAAACCCATTTTGTAGAATAAAAACCCTAGGAGTTGAATTCTTGAAAATCATCTTTGAAACGACCTCTCGGGAAAAAGAATCTCAAGAGTGAAAAACCCATACATTATTGACAAATATTCCACAAAAATTATATGGAAATCTTGAAGTCTTCGTCTTCTTCCTAAAGCTTTTCTTGTTCTTCAATGGAGTTTGAAAAAGAGAGCATTCTTGAGAGAGATGGGAGAAATTCGTTTAATCTGATTTAAAGTGTGTAAGCATGGTATAAAACTGACTAAAATCAATATATATTCTTCCCATAAAATACCCAAAAGACCTTTATTTAAATGATTTTATTTGTGAAGTGAAATTACCAAAAATATGACTTTAACGAATCTGGAAAGTGGCTGCGCGTCGTGAAGATAATTCCCATTCTTTTTTTGAATTTTTGTGTCGAGGCAGTGAGCCTTGTGACCGTCCACATCAAGAGGCTTCCTCCCCATTCTTGAGGTATTGAACCTCGTGTGGGCTGCGCGTCGTGCAGCTGCCCCTTGATTCTTGATTATCGAAGGCTGCTTTGGCAGCCTGCTTGCCCATGTTTGGGTCCTCCCCAAGTACCCTTCTTGTGGTCCTTAGGGTGTCGTTACCGGATGTTTGGACCCTTTTTACTACATATTACCTGTTTGAAGTCTTTTTACCAGTTTGTACTTCATTTAACACTTCAAAATCTTCACCAAATATAGGGACGTTAACTAGTTCAAATTAGCTAGTTTCCGGACGTCAAGGTCTTTCTTTGTCGTTTTGGCGGTAACCTTTTCTAAATAAGTTTATTACATTAATATAGGTCTGCAAACATCATTTTAACTATTATTTAATATTAAGCTCTATTCTAAGTTATGGGACTTCCGAAATGTTACATAGACCTACAATCTTAAGCATATCCACTCGGTGGTTTGCCTTGGTTCTCATAGATTATGTTCATCCATATAAGAGTTTTAGAAAAGCTACCATCCCTAAGCCTTAACAACTCATAATACCATTTCCAAGAAGGAACAACAATGGTCTAAATATCAAGGTTCATTAGGACAACTCATTCATGAAATGGGTACCATGCTAGGTCTACACGATTCACTTTATTATAAACCTTATTTTCATTTCCAAGGTTTCCACATTCACTAAGGGCTCTAGACTCATCAAGAAGGGGAACCATTCTTAGGTCTACTGGTTCAAGACATATTCTAGAATACCTCATTATCATTTATGTATTAAGTAGGGACAACTAGGTCTACCTAACCCCAAGGCACTATATCAACATGTAGAGGCTCTTCATAGCCTATCATCATCACATACCTACATTTAGAGGAAACATGCTTTCATTCATAATATCACATAACTTTGTACAATTCATCTTAACATCATATAGAGACTTCACAATATTCCTATCTTCCACATAACAACATAACCAACCTTCAATTCACCTCATAGAGCCATCAAGATCGCAATAATATTTAGAACAAGAAGTAAGCACCTCTACTAGAAGTGGGTCAAACCATACAAGACAATCCTACTATACTAAGAAATTCAATCAACTCACATTTCTACACTATCACAATTAACCATTAATCAACTACCAATACTTCCAGCCATAACAAGAGAACCTACCCATCATCATTCCCATAAGGAGAAGATTACCAACTCATCCTTAAATAACAATTCATCATATCAACAAGGATCAATGCTATAAATCAGTCTAAATACAATTCTATCCATAAACAATTACAATTATCAAACCCACATTACAAGCTAAAATCAAGGAATTAGATAGATCATGCATTCATGGATTTATTTTCTTGAAATCATTAATTTAACCATAACATAATCATAACAACCCGTTTGAAACCATTTGCTGCAAGAATCAATGAGTTTGAGGAAGAATTGGGGTTTTGATCATTTTTCGATAAATGGAAAACTATTTGAGAATTGGATCTAGAGAGAAAATTAACTCTAGATAAACAGTCACCATACCTTAGTATTGAGAAGCCCACGAAATTGAATAAGAAAGCAATGAAAACCTTCAATCCAAGCTCCAATTTGACTCTAAGCTCACATGGAGTTTTGAGAGAACTTTTGGGAGGGAAGGGTTTTGAGTTTTTAAGAATGAAGTCTAATTCTAGTTTTTACATTTAATATAACTCAAAATACCCTAAATAACCTAAAATAATCTTCCTCCTATTTATTTAGCCAAGGGTGGAATTTACCAAATCACTCTTGGTTTGGCCAAAATTTTGGTAGAATATCAGGTGACCATTGATGGACCATCGTTGGATTTCCAGCCCGTCCTTTCATCCGTTAATGGTGAGTCAAACCATTGAACTTGGGGGCTAAGCTCCCACCACTAAGTGTGGAGTCGCTCCCTTTTCTACAATGCGTTAATAGGTTGATGGGGCGTCAATTGGATTCGTTAGTCAAGGCTGTTTTGACAGCTCTTGGCAAACGTTTGGGTCCTCTTCAAGGACACTAAGGGTGATCCTTGGGGAGTCGTACCCGTACGTTTCAACCCTAAACAAGACCATCTAGATTCGAGGGTCCCCTCTCATCATTTTAGACTCCAAAAGACACACCAAAACACATACAACACACAAGGACACACCAGCATATAAAAGACTAGTTTTTCAACATCTTGGTCTTTCCTTGACGTTAGACCTAAAAACCACTCAAACCAGACCTTAGAAGCTACTTCTCATTAATTTATAAAGTTATTAACTCAATAAACCTACGTGAATCTCTAGTTTATCCTAGTTCATTTTGAGGGTTGTAACATTCTCCTCACTTGGGAACATTCGTCCTCGAATGACACGAACACTGTCACGACCGGAAAGTACTCCTGTCACATCCTGAGACCAAAGGACAAGTTCGATGGAACAATATCGCTAGCCATATAGTTCACAAAATCTGCGAACCATGGAATCAAGTCTTGTAAGGCAGCCAATACATGCTCATCGAGGAAAGTATCATCAATATCAGCCTTATCCCCTAACTCTCTCATAGCTTCATCTTTTAGACGGGACAAGTAATCGACAACTTGATTTTTGGTCCCTTTTCTATCCCTCACCTCAAATTCAAATTCTTGTAGAAGTAATACCCAACGAATCAACCTCGGTTTTGCATCCTTCTTTGCCATCAAATATATTAATGCTAAATGGTCAGTATGCACTATAACTCTAGTACCTAGCAAATAGGAGCGAAAATTTTCAAAAGCAAAGACTACTGCAAGGAGTTCTTGCTCAGTCACTGTGTAGTTCTTCAGGGCTTCATTTAGGGCTTTACTAGCATAGTAAATTGGGTGAAAGATTTTGTTCCTTCTTTGTCCCAATACCACACCAAGAGCAACCCCACTAGAATCACACATCACTTCAAATGGAATGTTCCAATTCGGAGAAATAATGATAGGTACAGACACCAATTTCTCTTTTAGCTCGCCGAATGCTTTAAGACAGGATTCATCAAAATAAAATTTACAATCTTTCTCCAGCAGTTTGCACAACAAATGTGCAATTTTTGAAAAATCATTGATGAATCTCCGGTAAAAACCTGCATGCCCAAGAAAGCTTCTCACATATTTTACAGAGATAGGTGGGGGAAGTATCTCTATTACATCGAAATTATCTCGATCAATCTCTATGCCCTTTTCTGAAATGCGATGACCCAAAACAATACCTTCTTTTACCATGAAGTGGCCTTTTTTTCCAATTTAGTACTAAATTGCAGTCTTCACATCTCTTAATAACCTCAGATAAATGGATCAAACACCGCTCGAATGATTCACCAACCACAGAAAAATCAATCATAAAAACTTCAATAGTATCTTCCACTATGTCAGAGAATATCGACATCATACATCTCTGAAATGTGGAGGGTGCATTGCACAACCCAAACGACATTCTCTTGAACGCAAAGGTCCCACATGGACAAGTAAAAGTGGTTTTCTCTTGATCTTCTGGTGTAATAGAAATCTAATTATACCCATAATATCCATCAAGAAAACAGTACCACCCTTAGTCTATCCAACATCTGATCCATGAAGGGCATAGGAAAATGGTCTTTTTTCGGTCCATGCATTTAATTTATATTAATCCATACACACCCTCCATCAAGTAACTGGCCTCATTGGAACAAGTTCATTTTTCTCATTGGGGACCACATTCATTCCCCCTTTCTTAGGTACACACTGAACAGGGCATACCCAACTACTATCGGTAATCGGATATATTACTCCGGCATCCAACCATTTAATGATTTTCTTCTTCACGACCTCTTGCATAGGTGGATTTAAGTGTCTCTGGTGCTCAATACTTGGCTTATGATCGGTCATGAGTTGGATTTTATGAGAACAAATACCAGGATGGATCCCAATAATGTCTGCAATAGTCCACCCAATAGCTCTTTTGAACCTTTTTAGCACTTTCACCAACCTCTCAACTTGTTGTTCATTCAGGTCTGATGCAATGAATAACGGCAAAGTGTCACCATTTCCTAAGAATTCATACTTGAGATGAGGTGGGAGAGCTTTTAGTTCTAACTTTGGAGCCTCCTATATAGATGGTTTCGCGGGTGGAGACTCGCGATTCTTCATGTCTAACTCATATTTCTTCGGTTTAAACCAAACGTCACCATGATCAAGAGCCGCGACTAATGACCCATTCTCTTTAATGCAATCATTATCAAAATTCATTATCACTGTCGCTAATGCTTCTACACCTAGACGTTCTTCTATTTGTGTCTCGGATGACTTACCAATTTTTTAGGATATAGCAGATACCGAGTGGAGCTCACCACTCTGCCTAATGGACCTACAAATATTGAAGATCACTTCTTCATTGTTCAACTGAAATTTCATCTGCCCCTTTTCCATATCAACTAAGGCTCTACCCGTAGAAAGGAATGACCTTTAAATAATAATAGGCACTTCAAAATCGACATCACAATCAAGAATAACTAAATCTGCTGGAAATATGAACGACTCCGCTTATACTAGCACATTGAGGAGTATCCCTATAGGCGTTTTTACTGTTCGATCGGCCATCAGTAGTCGCATTGCAGTGGGCTTTGGATCACCCAAACCCAACTTATTGTAAATTGAGAGGGGCATGATATTTATGCTTGCCCCCAGATAAGATATGCTTTCGCAAAATGTAATAACCCGATTGTACAAGGAATAGTGAACGCACCCACATCTTATTTCTTTTGTACTAGAGATCTTGTAGCAATAGCACTACAATGCTGCATTCTATCATCATCCTCAAAAGTGACCGATCTTTTCTTTGTAACCAGATCTTTCATAAACTTGGCATAACCGGACATTTGTTCTAGAGCTTCTACCAAAGGGACATTGACACAAAGCTGCTTCAACATTGTTATAAAACACCGATATTTACCATCCTCGGTCTTTTTCACTAATATTTGAGGAAAGGGTGTGGTGGTCTAGGCATGGGAGTTACCTTTTTAGGCACTTAAGTATCATTTTCAGTGTTATCTTCTACTTCACCACTAACCTCTACCACTTTATCATTATCTTTTATCACCTTTTACTCATTAGACGACATAGGTGGGTCAATGGTTTGCTTACCAACCCGAGTAGTGATTGCCATACACTGTTCATCATTTTTCAGATTTTGGACAGTGTTTCTAGGAAGAGTACCCGGTTGCCGTGTGTTCACAATCGCAGATAATTGGGCCATTTGCTACTCAAGCTGCTTAATCGATATTGCACATGTATCGACTTTCTGCCCAATACCCGCTAAATCACTCATTAACTCTTTAGTGTGCTCATCACTAGCATCGAACCTCCTCATCATTTTGTGTAACATATCCTCAACTCATGCCATACTACATCCACCATCCCTAGGAGCAACTTAACAATTTTGAGGAGGAACATAGGGCCCATTCCTATCATTTCTGTTACCATAGTTACCCTTGTTGAAGTTGTTGTCGCAGTTGTAATTTCCATCTCGGACATAATTACCCTCATGGTTATAGTTACCATAGTTTCGACCTTGATTCCTTGACCTTTGCCAATTCTTCTGATTTAAGCCTTGGGCATTTGGTCGGAAACCCCCGTCTGCTCATTTACCGCATAGGAATCCTCCTCATAATAATATTCATCATTTGGTGGTGGTGGTTTAGACAAGTAGTTCACTGCATTTATCTTTTCAGCACCCCCACTGACATGTTTTAGTACAAACCCAAGCTCAGTTCTTATCTGAGCCATTTCTTCACGAATCTCATCTGTGGTTGGGTTGTGTGTGGATTGCACTGCAAAGGTATTTCTTCAAGTATCTGACTTCCTTGTACTCCAAGCTTTATTATTACGGGAGATTTTCTCTAATTTTTCCGTAATCTCGGCATAAGGACACTCCCCATAACAACCACCCGCTACAGTATCCAATACCACTTTATTATTATCATCCTGTCCCCGATAGAAGTATTTCTTCAGTGACTCATCATCTATGCGGTGATTGCGGACACTTCTCAAAAATGAAGTGAATCTATTCCAAGAACTGCTAATTGACTCTCCTAGTAGTGCCACAAAGTTGTTCACTCTGTCTTTGTGATTTAGTTTCTTGGAGACCGGGTAGTAACGTGCTAAAAAAAAGTCCCTTAGTTGGTTCCAAGTGAAAATTGAGTTATAAGGGAGCTTAGTGAACCAAATAACAGCCTCTCCCGTCAGTGAGAGAGGAAATACTCTTAGACCTATTACATCAAAATTCAAATCAGGCCTCCCTGCACAACTTTTACACACTGCCCTTGCCTTAGCTATATGGGCATGTGCGTCCTCATGAGGTAGCCTTGAAAACAAACCTCTAGCAGTGAGCATTTGCCTCAGACTACTAGTTACCACAAAGGTGTAACCTTGTGGTAGAGGGGGAAAGACAAGTGGCCCATCAGAGTCTGCAATATTATAATAACCTCTGCAGTATTCTAGAGGACGTGGAGCGAGATTTTATCCCCTTTGTTGATTTTCACCAGGATCATCGGGTAATAACTGACCATGAGCATCAACTGGAGCTGGGATGTTTTGGTTTGGATCATCATCATTAATACCCAAGTTTCGATTCATATTGCGTAGTGTACGCTCTAATTCGTAGTCGTAAGGAAACAAGGGTTCTCTTCTCTCCGTGTATTTGGCATACAAGGAAGTTAGTTCTGCAAGAATAAAAAACAATAGAGAAGTAAAATCAAGAAAATATTGACTAAACTTTAGTGATAAGTTTAAGTTAATCTAAAAGCTACTTTTCCAGGCAGCGGCGCCAAAATTTGATATGCTCAAACTTACTTATGAAATAAGAAGTAAAGCGGTCGTATCAAGTAAAGAACCCAACTAATGAGGTTGGATCGATCCCACGAGGAAAATAGTTCAAACTTAACTTTATTCTATTATTCCTATAATTTAGTTAACTATTTCCCAAGAAAACAAAAGACAAAAAAAAAGGGTTTTTATTCCTAAATTAATGAAAATAATAAACTAAACTAAAGTAAACAACTAAAAGATTCAAATCTCGGAGCTTAATCAATTAATAAAAGTAACTAGGGCTTAAGTGTTCCCCACAGGTTCCTAACTTGATAATTCTAACTATAACAATTCTTTCCTAGTATCTTGAATGTAAAGTGATTAGTTATGTATCTCTAAATCCTTGGTCCGGCATCTAGAAAATTTCACTCCGCACCTTGGTTCGGCTACGTGTGTTGCTATACTAACCCTTACCTTTACCTCATATTAAGCATTGTATTCGATATTTGACTAAGTTATTACCTCATACCAACCGACACTATCCTATTAGATAGTGTACACTAAATCTATGTTGATAATTCTTTTCCTATCATCTACCTCCTTGGTTTAGCAAGTAGCATTAAGGCGAGTTCTAACGTTGGCCATCTGTTAAAAAGACTTCTAAACAAAAGAATTATCAATACATGAAAGACACTTTTCTAGAATTGCTATTTTAGTTAGATTTTACCTCATTATTCACCCATGGTTCCCACAACCCTAGTTATGGAGTTTAGTTACCCATGGTCATAATCACACTATTCATATATTTAATATAAGAATTCATGAACTTACTTTAATGAGAAAGAATAAAATCTAGAAATTCACTTGATTAATCAACAAAAGCACCAACAATCAATTCGAAAAAAAGTGTATCAATTACTGAAATTAATCCTTCAATACTTGAACAAGAGAACTCAAAATTATCAAAAAGTCTAACCCCCAAAACGAGGTTTTTCAAACTATTTATAATAAACACAAAAACCTAATAAAAGAAGGATTCTAATTACTGAAAATCTGTCAAACGCGTCTTAGTCGAAGGACCTCGTGACAGACTGTAGTGGTCACGATGGGCCGTCATGGTCTCCGTCGTCACATACTTCACAAATTCGTCTTCTGCTTTCTTCATTACCCTCAACGAACAAGTATGACAGACCGTTCCAAGAACGACGGTCCGTCGAAGGTCTGCGTTCCATAATACTTTAACTTCTTGGAATTTGGGTACTGGGACTACTCTCTGATCATTACGAAGAACCAACAGGACGGACCCGCGCGGCTATGACGGTCCGTCATGGACTTCCGTAATCCCACACTAGGTCAGACTTTCCCATCTTCCTTTAGCAGCTTCTCTCCTCACTACGATGCCACCTACGGACCGTCACAAACTCAACGGACCGTCATAAGCTCCGTAGGTGGTGTCTTCTACATTTCTCGCTCAAAAATTTCCGCGTTCATCTCAAGCAAAATTTATGATTTTTGCTCCTCCTTAGGCCGAGAGATCCCTCTCTTATGAGTGCAATGATTCATTGTAGTCCCATTCCTACAATGAATCAAGTAAGTAATCCAAAAGACTAAAGAAATGATTTGTCTACCTTACTCACAAGTGATTCTTTCCATTCTTTTTAAATTGGGCATGAAGTCTTTATGATCCAATCTTTATTATCTATGCCCATTATTTGATCATTTGCATAATATAAAGATGTTGGGGAATATATTAATACTCTAATTAATGAGTCCGTGTGTTTTTCTCCTTTTATTGGCATAAGCCAATAACTTTTAAAACTTCATTCTTATTAAACACTGGTGATTTGATATACTTATGCTTTTGCTTACTTATGTCACTTTGAACTTACATTTCTTCTTCTTTAATCTCATGTTCACTTTGAACATGCTATGCTGACTTAGCATATTCTTTCAAAACTTTTATTGGGATCTTTCTGTGCAATGACTAGGAATGACCTACATCATCACTTAGTCTAAACTCACCCTTTAGTCATCCTATCTGAACTCCCCTCATCTTCCTAGTTCTTTCTTTCTTACTTTCTTAAAGAAATTGTAGCATTAACCGACATAGATCATGTGAGGTAACATGAAATCTAGTGTATTCCCCACACTTAAAAAGAGGTGGTTCACCGGCCAAAGTGATACTGAATACTTCCTAGCTTTCTTAGGTGCATCCACTAGCTAGTAACCTATGCTGACGACATAGTTCAAAGACTTGGAGAATTTGGAGACCCTTATCCACCTTGGTGGTAGTCTCATCTCATGAGGCTTACATGTGCCTGCACAAGCTCATTACTAGTCTATTGGTGTTTAGCTCAATTTATCATACTTTACAACTTTTAGAGTTGACTCATACATTATGGAAGCTTGTTTCTTGTATGAGGTATGCTTAGATCAATGGATGACTTGTCATCCCTTTCTATACTTGATGAATGTGAACCTAAATCTTACATTATCATTATGGTGTTAATGAGACTTAACTCACGATTTCTAACACCCTCTTATGTGAGTGTCTTTAACATAATTGTTTTGGTGCAAGTGAGACTTGTCTCACTTCCTTTAACACCACATTCTAGGTAAATTTCATAACTCATAAGCTTTTAGTTATGTCATTACTCATGTATCTTGTTCAATGTTATTTGGTAGTCTATTACCATTCTTTATGAAAGTTATAAGGACTTATTCAATGTGCTACTATGTTCACAAGTTCATTTAGATAGGGTATGTTCGGACTTGTCCTAATCATTGGCATATACCCTAGGGTATGATTTCATTGGGTTACTTCTTGTCAAGTCAATCTTTAACATGTATTTGGCCTTACATGAACATCATAATTTACATTGGCCATATAAGATTAGTATGACTTAGTCATTGGCCAATTCTATATCATATTTTGGAAATAATATTGCTAGCCAATTTATTGGCATAAACCATACTTCCACAAAAGGCTTGTCATGATATTAGCACTAGACAAGTCATTTAAGTTCATGTATATACTATAGTAATCTCATCATATTAAGCAAGCCAACTTTTAACAAATTCATCTTCTTAAACACAATTGGGCATTAAAATATTTCTTATCTCATGTAAATAATAGTTTAATCATACGCATCTAACCTATAAGTCTCATTTCACACTATCAAATCACAGAAACCTACACATAATAATAAGTTAGCACCACATACCAACAACATGCTCAAGATTTTCATTATACATACTACTAGAATCGAAAATACAGAGAACTAAGGAGATGAATATTCTACAATCTCATTTGAACAACCCTAATTACGGTTTTTTTGAATTCAAAACGTTTGAAAAGCCTACTGGGGAAAAGAATTCAAGAGAGAAAACACATACCTTAGTGTAGAATTGAATCTACGAAGATCACCCTGTACTTTGCACGAAAATCTTAAAGAGTTGCCTTGAAATCGCCTAAGGAGAATCTAGAGTAATTTTTCTATTTTTCTCACGTTTGTTTACGGTTTTCTTTTTTAGTTGAGGGTTTCTATGGATAAACGTGAGTCTAAGTCTTAGGAACTTAATATTGACTAATTAAACTTACACTAATTCTCTTAATTAAATAAATCAATCAGCTAATTACCAAAATGCCAATTACCAAAATGCCCCTCCTAAATTGAATAAAAATAGGAGAGCATTTAACTTAGCCAAATTCTAAAAATTTCTTAAGGGTTTTGGTTTGACCATGAATTAAAAATTAATTAATTATTTTTCTAATTTAAATAATTAAGTGAACTAGGGTAATTACTAAACTACCCCTAAGTCACTAGGACCATAACCAACCCTCTTTGGACTATCCTAGGTTAGGTACTAGGATGTTTCTTTAGTTAGGTACTCGGCTAGTGTCACCCAGTTAGGTCTTAGGATTTTGGGCACACTAGTTAGTTTATTTTAGTTAGTACTAGGTTAGTTAGATAGTTAGGTAAGTTAGTTAGAGCCTAGGATTGGTTAGAAAGCTAGGCCCCACATGGCTTGACCCGACGTGCGCCTGCCCCCTAACCGCCCAAACCGAATTTGTGAGGCTTGGTCATTTGGTCTCTTGGACAGTACCCCATGTGCTTGGACATGTCCTTGCAGATGTGTTGCTGCGCACTTCTTGTCCCAAGGATCCTCACTATGTCCTTTGGCACTGCTTAATCTACATCATCATTCTTAATGATCATGTGCTATGGTACCTAGGCTTGACACTTGGATGCCTCATACCTAATGTGTATAAGCTATGAAATCAAAAATTTTAGCTTAGGCTCTTAAGTGCAGGTACAATTCCTAAACAAGCTTGGATTGGAGCATTTCAACATCAAAGTATATCTTAAGTTACTTGTTAATACATAGAAATTGACTAACACCCTTAAGCCAATATTCTCTAACATGCCCAATATTACTCAATATTGGGCATTGGGATGCCTATCTACCCCAATAAATATTGTTAAAGCCTACTAGACTCTTCACTAGACAAGTACATTTTTTGGAATATTACAGAAGCCTACTCGTGCAATGTCTAGATACCATCCTATTCCACTACGTAAACATTGTAGAACATATCAAATACTAGAATGTATCCCACCTGATGAGAATAGGGAATAACCCACATAGACCATACTACCTAGGCATGGAATCCGAAGTCTACCCTACTATGATGGAGGGTGTTTTACTTTCCAAGGGTAGAACTAGGACACATCCCATGTAGGCACATAAGGAATATCAACATCTTTTATGCACTCTAGTCTCATTCTCAAGTAGAGATACTATGAACTATAGTCTCCTTCTCAATTAGAGTTACATCCCATAATAAATTCACTCGTGCTAGCCTTTGTTCTCATAGAGTAAGTTCAATAAAAAGGGACATATGAAAAGTTACCATCTCTTAGTCATTACCTAGTCATAATGCACGTACCAAATATGGGTCCACTAGGGCTGCCACTCAATAGTCTATAAGGATAGCTTATTCTTAACCTTCTTTCTATATATAAGGTTCCACATATTAGTCATGCTTATAAGGGCACCATCTTAGGTCTACCAACCCTATACTTTCACTCAACATTCATCCACACACATATAAGACAAAGTTCCATAAGCCTACTAAATCAAGATGTTCATATTCATAATGTACATGTATAATGTATAAGGGACACAAGTCCACCAACACTAGACACACACATCTTCACGTATAACATATCATTATATAAGCACATAGGCATAACCAACATCATCTATAGGTCACCTTATTTGCTACTATAATGTCATCAATATAACCATCATAAGACCCACATAGTCACGTAGGAAAAATCATGCATCAACTCTAAGACTACACATACAAAAACATAGTCATAGTATAACATGATCACCTAACATCAATAGAAGAACACATACTATCACCTTAATCAAAAAAAGATAGATATGATAATACTTCACATAATTCCACTATACAAATAATCATAATATATCAGATAGTTTCGGACGAAGCTATGATCATTATAATACATAACTTAACGCCGACGAGGCCACATAATTCACAAGTAAAGCACATAGCAACGCCACAATAAGTGTACCATACCAATCACAACATAATTCAGGACCTACATTACATAAAATAAAGAAAATTAGGGCAGAGTACCACCAATTCATTCTCACTACTTCAATCCATAGCTAATTCATCCAATACAATACTCAAAGGCACTTACCCATGGTCATGATCATCAATTCAATACAAAAATCACTATACTCAATGAATCTAAATCAATTCAACATATATTTGTCAATCTAAGACATCCTATACATTAATTCAATAAAATTCCTACATCATTCAATAGCCCATAGAAAACTACACTAGAATTCATAAACATTAAGGAAAGATCATAACATCCAAAATATAGCCAATTTTAAGAGATTATGTTTTGCATGGGTTAATATAAAATTTAGATTAAAATCATCTAATTAACATCAAATCAATCATAAATCAATGATTTAAAACATTTATGCGAAGACCCATGGCTACTATTCAATTTAGATGATTTCATGGTTTCGATCATATTTGAAATTCATTTGAATTGACTCCTTGAAGAAAGACATCTCTAGGATGAATAACCATACCTTAATTGTGATTAAAAGCCCACAAGATTGATGGAAAGCTTCAAAACTTCATCAATGGAGAATTTTGGAGAGAAACAATGTAGATATTTTGCTTAGGAGTTGAGGGTTATCATTTGAAGGGTGAATTTGGGTTTAAATAGCTCTAATAACCGCCAATATTTACCCCCTAAATTACCCAAAAGATTTCTGAAATTATAGATCCTTTAAATAAATTCATACTAAACTTAAACGTCTGGAATTATCGTCGGGAAACAAGTTCGCATCGCGGAACTGTTCCTGCATGATTTTTTAAAATTAAAACTAAAGTGGAGTACGCAATGTGTCTGCGGCACGGAGCTACTTTTTTATATCTTTGTGGACCAAACCCATGACGCGGACTTGCTCCCACTAAGTGCAAATACTGCTGCCTTGGGCAGCATACTAGCCTAAGGCTTGGGTCCTCCCTACGACCCTTTAGTCGATCCTCGGGGTGTTCTGCCCAGACGTTTCCACCTTAATTACAATGATATACTTGTTAGGAACCTGTCACATAAATTTTACTTCTAAACAACATAGAAAACTTGACGAAATACACTAAAACACACAAGGTCGTTTCAAGGTAAACCTTTCTAACGTCATGGACGTTCTTGGACGTTTGAACTCCAAACTTCATGAAACATTAGATACTGACTCAAAATACTATTATAAACCATTTTAGGACTTAGTAATCTCATCACCAACATGTTAGGCTCCAATTCCATCTAGCTCATTTTGAGGGTGTAACAGTAATGATGCTAGTTCTATTCTAGTTCATAAGCTAGGGTTAGGGAATTAGGATCAATCCATGAAATTTGTTGGTTGATGGTAAGACCATGATGATGGATTTTGGAGGAGATTAAGTAAGTCTTTTTTATCCTATACCTTTACATCAATTATGATGACTTATACTTGGTGATGAAGTTAAACTGAAGTATGTCTTGTAATAGGATTAAGGCCATATTCTTCACAAATATAACACACAAACACCACCATCATAAGCTAACCATACCAATCAATACAATTCAATAGTAAATCTACACAATATAGAAGATATTAGGTCAACTTGCCACCTTTTCATGATCAACATCACCATTCCTTAAGCTTTTCAATCAATTCACTTCACAAAGGCTATTGCCACCTTTTCATGATCAACATCACCATTCCATAAAATTTTCAATTAATTCACTTCACAAAGGCTCTTACGAGTAGCCATATACACAATTTTAATCCAGTAATCAAACCATATGAATCATCCAACAAGATAAAATATGAATATCATCAAATTAAGGCAGCCTATATACAATTCAATCATGATCTATACATAATTCAATATCCCAATACGATCTACACAGTCTTGATCAAATCACCCACATTAGTGCCAAAAATAGGAATTTCTGAAAAATATGGGTTCGTAGGAATACATCAATTATAACATAAAACTTTGATTCAAATCCTTTTATGCAAGAACTCATCGCTAGAAGTAAAAATAGTAGTTCATGTTTTGAGAAAGTCTTAGAAAAGCATTTGGAATTTGACTCCTTAAATGGAAGAGGATTCAAGGATGAAACAACATACCTCTATTGAAGATTATTCACAAAATTGATGAAGAATTAATGGAGAAATTAATCTCTTAGCTTCAAGCTTCAAAGGAGTCTAGAGAGTCTATTTTTGATTTTGGGGTTTTCATTTTGAATAATGAGGTCTAAGTTATGGTCTAGAAATATAAACTAACTTAATATACCATAAAAGACCCAAAATAACCATCCATGACTTAATTAGTACCTTCAATGAATTTCCCAAACCACCCCATGCTTGGCCAAAACACATGCAAAAAATTATAGGTATCAATCGCCGTCCACATACACGAGATGTCGACCAGATGATGGGATGTCCTGAAGGACATCGTTTTTGTCAGAGGCTTGTCACTTGGGGGTTTAATTTTCCACACATAAGTGAGGATCCACGCCCCCAATAAACGGGGCATAGATTGAGTGACGAGTTGTCATTGAAAGTCGTGGTTAGGGACTTCCTTGGGTGACTTCATGCAAAAGTTTGGGTCCTTATCAAGGAACCTTATGGTGGTCCTTGGGAAGTTGTGCCCGAATGTTTCAATAGTAAATACGTTCGTATAGGTGTTAGGAACCTCTCTTATCAATTTGGACTCCATGCAACACGTAAAACATGCGAAGGCACACTAGAACATATGCAAGCACACAAGTGACTAATCATCAAATGTCTTGGTCGTTCTTGGAGGTTTCACTTCGAAACTCTTCAAACATCCTCAAACTGACTTCTAACACTTATATTCATCATTTTAAGACCTCATCAACTCATGACACACATGTTAGGCTTCAACCTAGTTCATTTTAAAGGGTGTTATAAGTTCATATTCGTCAATATCATTTAAGTACCAAGTAGGGACATGAAAATCTACAAGAACAAGATACAACATCGTTCATATAGAAAGTCTTCATAGTCTATCTTCATCACATCCCAACATTTAGAGGAAACTTGGTTCCTCTCACATTATCACATACCTTTATACAAGTTTATCTAACCAAAATTTTACAATGTGCCTATATTCCACATAACAACATTATCAACTTTCAATTCACATCATAGAGCCATCAAGATCACAATAAAATAAGAACAAGAAGTAAGGACCTCCACTATAAGTGGGTCAAACCATACGACGGAAATTCAACAAGAACTAGAACATTTAGGCCAACTTATTCTTCATCCAAACCATGATCACACTTTCTTAATTCTCCAAAACTTCTTTATATTTAGGAATTGATGTTACTAGATGAAGATACAACATAATCTAGACACCATTCTAAAAATATCCAATCACATTCATCAAATCTTCTTTATAAGTCAATTTAAGAGAGTCTAACAAAACATGGGTTCTTCAAGTAATTCCATTAAAACCTTTATTCTACAGTAATACATAATATAATGATTTATAAAACGTTTTAACAATGAGCCCATGCTTAGGATAGAACAGGGAAATTGGTCATTGATTCATTTTTGAAAACATTTGAATTGGACTCCTTGAATGAGATGTTATTAAAGAATGAAGGATCATCATACCTTATTAGTAGAAAGCCCACGAAAATTGATTGAAATCCCTTCTCCTAGATTGATTTTCATATAGACCTTTAATGGTGTTTTTGAGAGAATAATTTTAGAGGGAAGAGTTAGTTTTTGTTTTATAGTCTATTTAGGTTTTAATTATTTTAATATATTTTAACTACCTAAAAACACTAAATAAAACCGATCATGACTTAATTGGAACATGGTATGAATTTACCAATTGAACCCTCACTTGGCCGAGAAAGGGACAAAATTGTAGGTCTTGACCAACGACCACCATCTACAGACCGTAGGTGGTGTGACGTGCCGTCATCCAGGTCATCGTTTGGTTCAGAGACCTGTCCATGGAATCTAAATCTCCCTAGGCTACATTCTAACCTACGAAGGAGGTTGACGCTCCGTCAAATGACCTATTTGCCATAGGTCACCCTATTTTGGCATCTTCAAGGGTTGAGCTTAGGGTCCACCTCAAGGACCCCTAGGTTAGTTCTTGGGGGGTCGTCCACAAATGTTTATGCCCTAAACATAATCTTCTACTCACTAGGATAATCTCTCGTCATCTTGGACTCCAAACGACACACAAAAACATATAAAACATGCAAGAGCAGACTAGCACACAAAAGACTAGTTTGTGAACATTTTATTTCTCTGTAACGTTTGACTTCAACACAACTAAAACATTCCCTTGGATATTTTTTTTTAATTTAGTAATTTATTAACACAAGAAACTCATGTAAAGATCGAATTTATGCTAATTCATTTTGAGGGTGTTTCATAAATGATGAAAGTGATAGAATGCGTTATATTTCTCGGTGTTGGAGAATTTGAGTCATTATTTACGAAACACCAATTCTACAATACAAGATGCTAGATTACGCAACAATATTAGAGTGGTGCATTTTATGATAACAAGACATAATTCTTATTTGTGTGCTATCCAAATCATACAAGTATTTATGATTGCCAAAGCACATTACAAAATATTTTTTTGTTGATGTGTCTCCAAAACATACAATAAACCGATCTATAAATGAGAAAAGGCTCTAAGATGGGCTCCACCTTGTCACTCCACAATCTTCATATTCACTATGTCAAATAGTTAGTCATGATATCAATTATTGGATTAAAAGTGTATGAAAATACTCTTAGCAAGGTAGAATATTATTCTTTGTTTTGGCTTGAGCTACCTACACAATTTCTCTAAAAAGATTCACTACATCAATGAGTTTCTTTCGGTTTTACATATTATCGGTTTGGATTATCAAACTGAAGAACACACATGGATTCTAAATAGAAACTAAATAAATCTAGAAACTTGTTTCTTCATCTAATGAACATGACAACCATTTGATAGCGGACACTCTACTAACTAATCTAATATCCCGTCGTGTAAGCCTCCTACATATCTTAAGAAGCAATGGTGCAATAGCAATGATAGCCAAAGAATTCCCCACAGATACCACCTTCATAGTAAAGACAAACATCATTGTAAAAATTTTGATATATGAATACATGTTTGCAAGAAATTTGGCAGCAATTTATTTCCTTAACGTACATCTCTTCTGATTTCATAAGTTTTAGATTTTATTTGAAACACATTAAATTATATATACAAATAATTAACCTCTTTTTAGAGGAAGAGGATTGTGCAATATAAAATGATGATTGTAATGAATTTCGCATTGCTGAAAGACAAGAACTATGTCAAATAAGATTTGGATAATTCTTCTCCTCTTCAACCATCTTTTAAGGTGTAAACTATGGTCATGTATTAATTCAACATGATGTTAAAGTGTAGAACGATTTGATGTAGAACATGATATATATGTGAAAAATTATTAATATTAAATTATGTATTCATAATTTCAAAATAGTAAGTACCTTTGTTGGTTGCTACCATGAGAAGTATGAAAATGGCAATAAATGAGTTGTTGTTGAAGAAACCCATCATATTTGTAGAGATAGAAACTAATTGAAGTATGATTTCTTGTGCTATGGATGTATTTATAGAATTATTTATTCATAAGATTCAAAACCTTACTACAATTTCTATTCTAGGGTTCATGTGGTACGCTTAGTAGCGGAGCTAAAATTTTAATTTACGAGATTTAAATTTTGAAGCAATAAGTACATGATCTAGTCGAAGGAAGTTGAACTTTTACTATACTTTATGTATATATATACATTAAAAATAATTTAATCTATGTATAAATAATATAATTTTTCTTTCAAATGGGGTTCATCGTGACCAATTTATCATTATTTTTGTGAATTTTGTACCTGAACTATCAGGTGTCTGTTTGTATTACTTATTTGAACTATATCATCACTTATTTATCAAAATACATGTTGAATTGAAATATGATTAGACCATATGTTATTTTCATACAATCAGGAAAAAAAAGTGTGACAACCTTATTTTTACTCATAAAATTTTACCCACTTGGCATATCTGACTCTTTTGTTTCGAGATGTATTTTAATAAATATAATTGAAAATTAATTAGATAGAGAATGGTGTGTCTAATAGTTAAAGAAAACAACTAAAAAGAAAATAATATATCTAATATTATTAATTTACCATTATATCTTACTTCATTAATAAGTCATCGCTTAATAGATGTAATTTACTTCATCTACTTGTATTTTAAAATTAGGAGAAAAAAGATGGATTAAAAAGATACTCAGTATTTGAACCTCAAAATTATTACTCCTAACTCACGTTTAGTAATTCAAGTGGATAATCAATACAACTAATTAATTTTATGTAATAATTCAAATTTGTCACAATATGGTTGGAAACTAGATTTAAATTTTTGTCAATAATACCATTTATTTAAAATCAAACCCACCGGTGGCCCCCTAATGTTTGAACCAAGTTCCACATAGACACCTCAATTAGGTGATGTTCATTTAGACACCTTATATAGGGTCCCTCTGTGTCATTTTGGTTCTTTTTTCATAATAAGCTAAAAGCTGAAGGATAGTGTAATACACTCGTTAATGACATGGTAACAAATCAATTAGATGATTACATTTGAAGTTTAAAGATAAAAATAATTCTAAAGTTAATTTAGCAAATAAAATAAAAATATTATTCTAAGAAAAATCAATTTAATCTCCCCCTCCCCCCTGCTCACCCTCCCCCTTCCCGAAGGTGGTTGTCTTCAATACTACACCCAACAATTTTTTTTATTTTTGCAATGAACTTTTTGAACTTTTTCGGATCTCTTTCTTTGTCTCTCTTTTAAGGTTTTTTTGGGAAGAAAACAGCAGAGGATGAAAGAAAGAAAATAAATATGAAATATGAGTGTTAGTATTAATTTTCCCGATAAAATGGTTGATGTAGGTGGTTGTAAATTTAGAAAACTAATACCATGAATAAGAACAAAAAGACTTGAAAAAGGTTTTTTAAAAAAATCACATCGATTGAAGGAGTAAAGCTTCAAAAAATTGTAGGAGGTTGTAACTTAAGAATTGGAGAAGAAGAAGAGAAAAAAATTGTTAAATTGAGTCTTCACGCTCTATTGTTGAGTTTATCACAGTCACTATGACATGTACGCAAAACATATCAAAATGACAAATGGGACCCAACATGAGGAATTTTAAATGATTATCACCCAGTTGAGGTGTCTAAGTCAAACATAGTTCAATTTTGGGGGGGCAACCGATCGGTGTCCGTTATAACATTAACAAACACTTGTAATTTTCCCTAGTTCATGTAACAAATTGATTCCGTATTTATAGAAAAGTCAATAAAGAAATAATTGGGACCAGAAAATCTTTCATAATAACTTGGAATTACCGAACCTACTCCATATTTGGAAGAAATCGGAGTTATTAAGGTGTATGGAAAAAATCTAGTAATAAATAAGAGATCTTATTGTGAATTTATTCTATGAGTGGAAAGATATGACAATAAACAACCCTTACCACTTTACATGATAAAATTTGGACAAATAGAACTCTTGGAAAAGATATTTTCGTAAATGGCAACATTTGGCCATCGTCGGGGCCGTAAGAGCGGGATTTTGGCCATTGCAATGGGATGGGTCTGCATGAGCGGGCCAGACGCATTTTAAAGTTACTTATAACCCTTAAGACGATCCTATTTTGTATTTTTCGACTTTTAGGACTAAGTTGGTCACCCAGACTAGTTCCTAAAAGTTTTTTTTCCATTTTTATGCTATAGGTAAGGTTTTAACTCCCTGAATCTTTTTTTCGATGCGTAGAAATTATTTTATTGGATATTATCGATGGGGAAGGGTTTTGATCTAAGAATTATGGTGGAAAAAGAACTATTTTGTATTATGATCTTGGGTTGGTCTAGGGTTATTGAGTTTGTTATGATCTGAAAAATTAGACATTTGATTGTTTGTCCTTGCATATATTTATTGTTTTCGACCTAGAACAAGATGAAAGAATCCAAAAAGGGAAGATTCAAGTGCCTTAGGGGATTAAATCTTCTATTCGAGGTAGGTGATTGTTGTGATTTCATGTTGGTCTGAGATATTTTTGTTATTGCTTCATTATAATACACCCATGTGTGTTATTGGGATCAGTTGCCACGTTTTGACATAAAACTTGGATAAGATTGTCATATGTCGGCATGCTAACTGGGATCGATTGCCATGTTCCATCATAAAATTTGGATCGGATTGCCACGTTTCGGCATACTAATAGTTTTACTATGGGTTCCCTTAGAGGAAAAACTACTTGTGCTAATTGTACTCATTGTGTATGGACAATGACTTATGACATTAGTGTTAATGACTGAATGAGACTTCATTCATGTATTGCATAAGTACTCTTTAATAGTTTTTGCGGTTTGGTTCTCTTATGCTATGAAAATTGTGTAAGTCAATGTTATTGATATTTGTATGTTACGTGGTTATAATGTTGTAATTGCTCGTTACATAAACTAGTGTGAAAGTTGTGTGATCCTACTAGTACACGGTGGTTGTGTACTGATTTGGCACTTGCTCTTATCTTTGTTGATTACAACGCATCTTCACATTACTGTTGACAAACCTCGACTAGGAGGTGATCGCTTCGAATTAAAGTGTGAGCTAGTTTTTCCAACAATTGCCCTGAGTTTCCTTTGTTTAAGTCCACTCTTTCTGGATTCAAACTAATGGTTAAGTTGTTATTAGTTTCGGGGTTGTACCCCTTGTTCTTAGAGTTGTCATTGTTAGAGTTTTGTTACATTGACTTTCATATTTTAGGCATATTTTCCATAACTTGCATCCGTACCATAAATACCTTTGTTCTAGAGTAATTGTTTTAGTTTGAATGTAGTAGTTGTTCTCTCACCAAAGGGCTAGGGTTCGTGCCAATCACGAAGGTTTGGGTAGTGACAAGTTGGTATAATACCCTAAGATTATTGATCTCATTGTAGCAAAACAACTCTAGTAGAGTCTTGTAGAATGGCACATTGACATCTGCACATTTCTTCGAGAGGCTATAGAACTTTAGGAAATACGCACTTCTTCTACTTTTTTGTTCTTAGAAGTCCTAAATTCCTTTATAGTCACATTCTACACTTGAGGAGCATTAGGAACTTCGGGAGGGAATTGATTCCCTTGGGGAGGAAACTCTTGATTCTCAATGTCATCTCCTTTTGTTCTACCATTATCCCTAGTGTTAGCCATAACCTGGACAAAATCGTATGGAAAAATTATAAGAACAGCTTACTCAAGCCAAACTTTATGGCACGACTTGAAAAATGAAGAAGTGGAACTTTTCTAAGCATCCCGTAGCCTCGTACTCATAGATAAGTCACGACTCACACCGATGAATAAGACTCCACTAGACGTGGTTTTGAGACATTCTAAGACCATTTAATAACTTTATGTTATGATATCAAGTTAGTCATGATCCAAAGTACACCATAGAAGATAAGGCATCCCTCGAATCAAAACATGGCATACTTGACCTCTCGGAGGTCTTGTACAAGTCCTTAAATATCAGTTGTTGCGTATATACGAAAAATAGTGCGGAAATAAAACTTATTCATTAGAACATAATGCTAAATCTTTTTATAGAAATTCTGAAATATGTCTCAGAAACCATCTATGACATCATGAATATAATATTCTTGGATCACAGCCCATAAAAGTCTAAGCATAGAAAAGAATATAAAAGACATCACAGTGGTGGTGTTCTCGGATGTTTTAAGGACTTACCAATCTTCACTTTTTGAAAGCCTTGGAAACTTTACCCTTCAAGGCCACTCAATTGTAAGACCCCGAAAATGACTTAGGTAAAGCTAGAGCGTAAAAAGGTTGTTGTGATGGTCTAAGGTCCTAAAATGGTATATCATGTAGGTTTGAGGCAGTGTCTAAGAGTTTAGGTGCATTAAAAGTCAAACGTCAAGGGACGACCAAGACGTTCGACGACTAAGTGACCAATGTGCCTCATTATGTGCTTTTATGTGCTTATATGTGATTCATGATTTTATAATGCCATTATATGACTTATTTATAATGTTATAGGAAGTGTGTCAAGTTTCGTGAAGTTTGGAGGTCAAACGTCCACGAATGTCCATGAATTTCAAAAAGTTTGCCTTGAAATTACCATGTGTGTCTATGCATTTTTCGTCAAGTTTTCCGTGTTCGTTTTGGATGAAACTCATGTGGTAGGTCCTAAAATAGTATGCGATCATATTTGGGTTGGAAACGTTCGGGTACGACTCCACATAGGACCCACAAAGAGGCCCTAAAGGAGGACCCCAACTTGGAGCTCAACACTACCAGGCAGTGCCAATCCACGACCCAAACGACGGCTAGTCGACTAGGAGACGGCCCGTCAATGGGTGGCGTCAATGGAGTCTGAAAGTTAGGAGGTTGAGGAGCAGCGGGAGCAAACCACGAGACCCCATCGACGGGGTGTTCTCTCACCTACGGAGTGTTGATAGTGCGGCATTGTTGTTGTTGTCTTGCGTGTAGTCCATTGTAAGTTCAAGGGGTGAATTGGTAAATTCACCCCACGCCCCGATAAGACTTTGGACGGTTGTTTTGAGTGTATATGGGTATTTTAAGAGTATATAATACATTAAATTCTCATTATAACCCTAACACCTAAATCAAAACACATTCCCTCCCAAAGTTACTTCAAAAACCTTCATGAGAGTTCAAAGTGAAGATAGAGCTTGAATATGGTTCATCAATGGATTTTCTTCTTCTAATAAGGTATGGGAGTTAATCATCTAAGGATTTCTATCACCTTAGATCCAATTTAAAAGATGACTTCCAATGATTTCAAAAAAATGGAAGTCTAATTTCTACTCTAAGTATTGGGTTCTTGCATGAAAGGTTTTCAAACGTTAATATATGATGTTATTGATGTTTGATTTTTTTTCCCGATGAAATTCTCCATGAACCCTTGACCTTCACAAATCTCCCATTTGACAAAAATATGGGTTAGGTGATCATGCTTTGATATTGATGAATTCATGTGTAAATTGTTATGGGCTTTTGATTCATGTATGGATTAGGATTAATTGGTTTATAGGCTTTTTGAATTTGATCAATTTAGTATTGTATATTCTCAGATCTATTGAATATTAAGCTTATTGAATTGATATTGAATTAATGTTTATGAATTTTAGTGAAGTTTTCTATGGGCTATAGAATAAGTAAGGATTGTATTCAGTTAATGTCTAATTGCTCTTAGATTGATAAATGTATATTTAATTGACTTATATTCATTGAGTATTATGATTTATGTATTGAATTGATGTTCATGGCCATGGGTAAGGGCCTTATGGTATCGAATGGATGAATTAGCGTTGGATTCGAAGTGGTAAGATAGAGAGAGGGTATGCTACTCTAATTCCTATTATTATATATTAATTAGACTTCAATTATGTCATGATTGGTATGGTCCACTTATGGTGGTGGTGCTGCTATGTGAATTGATGTGGCCATATCGGCGTTACATTATTCAATTTGATGATCACGGCCTTGTCGGCACTACTTGAAGTATTATGATGATTTGTGTAGTTGATTTATGGGAAGTATGAGCATTATTATCTATATGTAAAGTAATGTGAAAGTATGTGTGCTTTCTATGTATGTTAGAAAGTCATGTAGACCATGACTATGTGCTTGTATGTGTAGGCTTAGGATTGTTGCATGGCTATTCCTACTTGACTTTATGAGTCTATAATGGTTATATTGATGATTATACGGTAGTGTATAGGATGACTTAATAATTATAATGGTTATTTCTATGTGACTTAAGAATGACATGTAATATGTCTTGAGTAAAGTATATGGTGTCTTGTCTTGCTTGACTTGTATACCTTGATGTATGTATGTATGTAAGTGAATATAGGATGTCTTGACTTAGTATGCTAAATCCTCTCAGTCTTGAATGTATGAATGATATGTGACCTTGAATGATATTAAGAGGGTCTTTATGTGAAACCTTGAGCCTAGTGGTAAGGTTATGAATGTTGAAGTCGAAAGTTCTAATGGTATCCTTCAAGTAAAGGAATGATGGAAGTAAGGTTGAATGGCTGGAACGACATCATAGTAAACCTTAGGAAAGTCATCATGAGATTCTTGTCACCATTGGAAGATATCCCTAAGAGGACCTCTTTGGTAGGGTAAATGTGATTGGGTTTTGAACTAGATATGGAACACACTTGTATGAACCTTTAATGTGAATTAATCTATGAGAACGAAGGCTCGCACCAAGTGAGTATGGTAAGAGAAGTATTTTTAGTTAAGAATGATACTAGATTACAAAGCATGCCCTTCATATTCCTTAATCGTGTGGCTACATGGGATGTGTCCAAGTTATACTATTGGCAAGTAGAACACCCTCATCGGAGTAGGATAGTACTCCGGATCCCATGCTTTGCTACCATGGTCTATGTCGGTTATTGCCTATTCTCATCATATGGGATACTTACTAGCATTAGACAAGTTCTATGAATTTAGTTAAGGGTTTTCTAGTTAAGGCATGAAGGGAGCATAGGAATGGTCACTTTTTATATTACCTAGATAAGTCTTAGGAGTGACTCTAGTTATGGAAAATGATTTGTTTATGTGGACATGATTCAAACTTAGGAAATCTTATGGATTATTTAGGTAGTCTTTAAGAGGTCAATCATGGACGTTATCTTCTTGATCTACTTAGGTAAGTCTCTGGATAGCCTTTGATGAGGAAATGTCATATTATCTATATATTGATATGTTTGATGTCTTGTAAGTGTGTAGGTGACTCATTATAAGTAGTCTTGAGGATTATTGTGGCATGCTTAGGGAGGTTGTATGGGCGGTCTCTCTTTGTGTTGCTTAAGTGAGTCTTAGGATAGCTTCCAGTGGAATGATTACATACTAGAAGATGTCTAAGGTGAAGATAAGCAAATTCACTATAAAGTGAAGGAATTCACTGTAACAACGAGTTAAGGTTACTGGAAAGTGACTTTAAAAATTATGATATTTGGTTTATATGTTATCTTATGTGTTTCTAAGTTGTTAAATTTTGTTATTATACTTATAGTTATATGCTTTAATCGAAATTCATGGAATGTATGTTATTTACTAAATATCCCTTTTTCATGGTTTTGCATGGCTTCCATACTTAGTACATTTAACGTGCTAACCCCTTCTTTTCCCTTTTTGACTAAAGTGTAGAGCATTGGAAGTAGTGATGTGCCATGGAGGATGAATAGGTTTCTAAGGATTAAAGATGAAGTATTGGTGAGTCCGCATCAATTCAAGGACAATATCCATATGTTTTTTATGTCATAGTCTTTATTTTATTGTCTTGTATGGAATTAGTCCCAAGTGCTGTATACTCTTAAATTTAGATAACTCAAGTAGATGTTTTAAAGATTTAATGTTTTAAATGAAAGTCTTCCGCTTGTGTAATGTTTACGAAAGAGTTCTTCGTGTGTCAAAAAAGTTTTAAATTCTTACCTATTTTAGTATGTTCATTATGCAATGAATGATACGAGAGGCTTAGATAAGACTTCTTGATGTCCCAATTGCGGTGTGACAACACAAGGATGCTCTAACTTCTAGGGTATACTTGCGGGTCGTGACAAGCTTTGTATCAGAGCATTAGGTTTAGGGAGTTACTTAGTTGTCTCATGAACCACATCTAGTAGAGTCTTGTTTATAATGTGAAGCACGCCACATTATAAATAGGAGGCTATTGGTGCTAGAAAAGTTTTACTTCTTCATTTATCTAATCGTGCCTAAGAGCTTTGTACATGGTGTCTTTCCCTTGTTTCCCTTATGTGTTGGTCCCTTGAGGGTGACTTTATGGAGTTTGGGCTGAGGTGGATAAAATATGAGATGTGACTTGTTAGATGAGGTGTGATAGAATGTGGTTTTTACCTTAGATTGGCTTGGTTACCTTTTGAAGGGTAGTGTAGTTAGAAAGAATGGTAAGGTATATTGTTTGAAATGTTAAGGAGTGGTTGTTTAGACAATCTTAATTTGTTTAAGACCCCAACCATAGGAATGAAGGTGATGAGATTTGACGGAGTAATGGTGAGTTCTCCTAGTAAGGGGGATGTAGTGGTTAGATGATGAGACCTTTGACAGTCTTTAGTTTTTACGAGGTAGACCCTTGTAAGGAAGTATTAGTAAGGTTTAAGGTGCCTTAAGGGAATTCCTTGTAGTGATGCTATGTTGTTCTAACGGATTTCTCCTAAGTGGGGGAGTATGGTGAAAAGTATGGTTGTTGGGAATGAAGTACCCTTACCTTTTCTTTATGTGTTTATCAAGCCTAAAACAAAGAGTTCTTTGTAACTTGAGTTTGTAGGAGTCTTTTGTTGAAGGTGAGTTCCAAATATTCTCCTTATGATATGCATGTTTTGATTGAAGTTTTGTTGAATGAGAAAATGAGTTTTCATGCATGGTATCTTCCTCATGATTCATGTGCATCTAGTGTAGGTCGCTAATTGTTTCATATATTTTAATGGTGAGCATGTATAAATGGTATATGAGATTAATTTGTAGAGAATTTGTAAGGAATTTCTTAAGTGTTGCATTGTCAGATTGTGAAAGACATTTACTGTAAGGTTGCCAGGGATTTTCGCTCACTGTAACATTTTGCAAAAATTGACTAATTCGTTCTTTGCTAAAAAATTGTTTTAATGTAGTTAGAATTAATGTATATGAGTATGATAATGAATATAAAATGAGTTTTTGCTATTTGGAATGAAGCATGTGAGTTTTGTAGCATAATGAGTTATAGAGTGCCTTCTAGTTGCTTGTTGTGTCGTAAATCCCTTGATTTTGTGAAATCGATGTTTTATTCTTGATTATGTGCTATATGATATGGTCATGAGTTGATAATTGAATCTCTATACTTGGAATTGTTCGGAGAGTGACAAGTGTCATTCGAGGATGAATGTTGTACAAGTGGGGTAGAATGTAAGATCCCGAAATGACGTAGGTAAAGTTAGAGCCTAAAAAGCTTGTATTGATGGTCTAAGGTCCTAAATGGTTTATAATGTGGGTTTCAGTAAGTGTCTAAGAATTTAGGTGCATTGTAAGTCAAACGTCAAGGGACGATCAAGACGTTCGACTACTAAGTGACCTATGTGCTTCATATGTTGTTTTATGTGTTTATATGTGATTCATGATGTTATAACATCATTATAAGAGTTAATATAGTGTTATAGGTAGTGTGTCAGGTTTCGTGAAGTTTGGAGGTCAAACGTCCAAGAATATCTATGACGTTCCAAAGGTTTGCCTTAAAACGACCTTGTGTGTCTATTGATGTTTCGTCGAGTTTTACTTGGTTAAATTTTGGATGAAACTCATGTGGTAGGTCCTAAACTCGTATGCGATCATATATGGATTGGAAACTTTCGGGTACGAGCCCACATAAGACTCACAAAGAGGCCCTAAAGGAGGACACCAAATTGGAGCTCAACACTGCCAGGCAATGCCTATCGACGACCAAAATGACGGCCAGTCGACTATGCGACGGCCCGTCGATGGGTGGCATTGATGTAACATGAAATGTTGAAGGTTGAGGAGAAGTAGGAGAAACCACGAGACCCCATCAATGGGGCGTGGTCTCGCTCACGGACCATCGATGGTGTGGCGTCGATGGTGCTGTCTTGCGTGTAGTCCACTGTATGTTCGAGGGGTGAATTTACAATTCACCCCCACGCCCCTATAATACTTTGGACGGGTTTTTGAGTGTTTATGGCTATTTTAATAGTATATAAGTCATTAAAATCTCATTATAACCCTAACACCTAAATCAAAACACATTCCCTCCCAAAGATTCTTCAAAACCTCCATGAGAGTTGAAGGTGAAGATGGAGCTTTAAGATGTTTCTTCAATGGATTTTATTCTTCAGTTTTCGTTGGGTTCTTCTTGTAAGGTATGGGAGTTATTTATCTTAGACTTGCTATCATCTTAGAGCAATTTTGAAGATGATTTCCAAAGATCTCAAAAAGATTAAAAGTCCAATTTCCACTCTAAGTCTTGGGTTTTTGCATGAAAGGTTTTCAAACATTATGATATGATGTGATTGATGTTTAATTTATCTTTTCCAATGAAATTCTCCATGAACCATTGACATTCACAAATCTCTCAATTTGACAAAAATATGGGTTATCTGATCATGCTTTCATATTGATGAATTAATGTATAGATTGTTATGG
Organism: Solanum pennellii; assembly: GCF_001406875.1. Lineage (NCBI taxonomy): Eukaryota > Viridiplantae > Streptophyta > Magnoliopsida > Solanales > Solanaceae > Solanum > Solanum pennellii. The sequence continues at coordinate 40,805,777 of NC_028640.1, forward strand.
GTTATTGATTCATGTATGGACTAGGATTAATTGGTTTATAGGATGTTTAAATTTGATCAATAAAGTATTGTATATTCTCAAATCTATTGAATGTTAAGCTTATTGAATTGATATTGACTTAATGCTTATGAATTCTAGTGTAGTTTTCTACGGGCTATTGCATTAAGTAAGGATTGCATTCAATTAATGTCTAATTGGTCTTAGATTGATAAATATATATTGAATTGGTTTATATTCATTGAGTATTATAATTTATGTATTGAATTGATGTCCTTGGTGATGGGTAAAGGCCTTATGGTATCGAATTGGATGAATTAGCTTTGGATTTGAAGTGGTAAGATGGAGTGGGGGTATGATTCCCTAATTCCTTTTATTTTATATTAATTATACTTCAATTATGTTGTGATTTGTATGGTCCACTTATGGTGGCGGTGCTATATGAATTGATTTTGCCTTGTCGGCATTACTTTATGAAATATGATGATCACGGCCTTGTTGGCAAAAATTGAAGTATTTTGATGATTTGTGTAGTTGATTAATGTGATGTATGAGCATATCTATCTATATGTTAAGTAATGTGAAAGTATGTGTGCTTTCTATGTTTGTTAGGAAATCATTAATATCATGACTATGTGCTTGTATGTGTAGTCGTAGGGTTGATGCATTGTTGTTCCTACTTCACTATATGAGTCTATAATGGTTATATTGATGATGATATTTTAGTGTATAGGATGAATTACATAGTATAATGGTTATTCCTAAGTGACTTAAGAATGACATGTAATTTGTGTTAAAATGAATTATGTACGTCTTGCCTTGGTTGACTTGTATCCCTTGCTTGATGTATGGATGAAAGTAAATATATCATATCCTGACTTAGGATTGTAAATCCTTTTAGTCTTTAATGTATGAATGATATGTGACCTTGAATGATTTTAAGAGGGTCTTAATGTAAAACCCTGAGCCTAGTGGTAAGGTTATGAATGTTGAAGTCGAAAGTCGTAATGGTATCCTTTAAGTAAAGGAATAATGGACGTAAGGTTGATTGGATGGAACGACATCATATCAAACGTTAGGAAATTCATCATGATCTTCTTGTCGCCATTGAAAGGTAGCCCTAAGAGGACCTCTTTGGTAGGGTAAATGTGATTGGGTTATGGACTAGATATGGAACCAATTGTATGAACCATTAATGTGATTTACTCTATCAGAACAAAGGCTAGCACCGAATGAGTATGGTAGGAGAAGTATTTCTAGTTAAGAATGACACTAGATTACAAAGAATGCCCTCCATACTCCTTAACCATGTGACTACATGGGATGTGTCCAAGTTATACCATTGGCAAGTAGAACACCCTCATCGGAGTAGGATAGAACAATGGATTACATGCTTTGCTACCATGGTCTATCTCGGTTATTGCCTATTCTCCCCATATGGGATACTTACTAGAATTAGAGAAGTTCTATAAAGTTTAGGTGGTGGTATGAGACGCATTCTAGACATTTCACAATAGGCTTTGAAGGTGTTAGTTGGAGTCCCCAAGTTTTATCCAAGACCATTACTTGACTGTCCTTTATGTGATGAATGAGTCTTAAATGAACTAATGAATGTAATGACTTAAATTTATAAAGTATGTTAAAATGAATAAGTACTTATCTAGAGTAGTTAACAGTTGTCTAGTTAAGGCATGACCGGGGCATAGGAATGATCACTTCTTATCTTACCAAGATAAGTCTTAAGAATGATCTAATTACGGAAGATGATTGTTTATATGGACATGATCCAAATATAAGAAGTCTTAAGGATTATTTAGGTAGTTTTGAAGAGGTCAATCATGGACGTTATCTTCTTGGCCTACTCAAGAAAGTCTTTTAATAGCCTTTGATGAGGAAATGTCGTATTACCTATATGTTGATACGTTTGATGTCTTGTATTTGTGTAGGTGACTCATTATAAGTAGTCTTGAGGATTATTTAGATATGTTTAGAGAGGTTGTATGGGCCTTCTCTCTTTGTGTTGGTTAAGTGAGTCTTATGATAGTTATAAGTGGGATGATTACATACTAGAATATGTCTAAGGTGAAGATACGCAACTCCATTGTACAGTGAAGGAATTCACTATAACAATGAGTTGAGGTTCCTGTAAAGTAACTTAAAAAATTATGATATTTTGTTTAAATGTTATATTATGTGTTTCTAAGTTGTTAAATTTTATTCTTATGCTTGTAGTATGATGTTTTAATCGAAATTCATGAAAAGCATGTAATTTACTAAAAGTCCCTTCTTTGTGGTTTTTGCATGGCTTTCATACTTAGTACATTTAATGTGCTAACCCCTCCTTTTCCCTTTTTGACTAAAGTGTAGGGAATTGGAAGTATTTATGTGCCATGGAGGATGGATAGGTTTCTAAGGGTTGAAGATGAATTATTGGTGAATCCTCATCGAATAGAGGATAATATCCATGTGTCCCTTATGTCATAGTCTTTATTTTATTGTCTTGTATGGGATTAGTCCCAAGTTTTGTATATTCTAAACTTTAGATGGTTCAAGTAGATGTTGTAAAGATTTAATGTTTTAAATGAAAGTCTTCCTCTTGTTTAATGTTTATGAAAGAGTTCTTCGTGTGTGAATTAAGTTATAAATTCTTACCTATTTTAGTATGTTCATTATGTAATGAATGTTACGAGAGGCTTAGATAAGACTTCTTGAAGTCTCACTTGTCGTGTGACGACTCAAAGACACTCTAACTTCTATGGTGTACTTTCGGGTCATGACATCAATCTCCTCAAGACCCTACATTAGATTAGAATGAACTCAAAATATGCGTTAGTACAAAATGTACCAAGTATGGAAACTATCATACCACACATTAGATATCTCAAAGGGTCAGTCAATACTAGACATAGTCATGAGAGATAAAATCAAAAGCATCACATGAATATCATAAACATAATGAAGCATCCTAAAACATAAAAGAGTTCATACTTAACTTATTTTCCTCCTTACTCAAATGAACTACATCACAAGGCACCTCCAAGTATACTTGTGCAAGACTAAGGTAACATCCCATACTACTATGAAAGCTAAGTACATCCCTTAGGTCATTCTTGATCATAATACACTATCATAATTAAGACTTAGATTCATCATATCATATGAGATGTATGCCCCTTGGTCACCTCAAAGCACACTTGTGTAGTGCATGTGAACCATCTCATTCTACCTCATATACTTAGCATATCTTGAAATAACCCTATTCTCTTACATTTTAGGTTAGGATTCTCTAGTATACCTTTTTCATATTGACAAGTAACTATCATCTTAAGTCAACCATGTCATGGAAAGCAACCATAGCCACTATGCAAGCTAAACATACATATCATATAGTGGACATGTCATAGGTAGCTTCAAGTTATACTTTTGCGACTAACTTAATCCAAGCTAACTAAGGAAGGAAACACACATATTAACCATCATGCAACCAATTATGTAGATGCAAGTTAATCACAGGGGAGCATGAATCTTCATCCTTAAGCAATCATGAGAAACTAATCCCAATCTATTTCATGAAATACACCTTACATGCAAATCAATCTAACAATAGGAGAGTATAGGCCTTTCCCCTAAAGCTAACATGAAATGATTTTGGCAAAACCAAGTGAAGCTATCATGATCAAGCATCTTAGTAATTAAAGACCAAGCTAAACATGAGAGAGTTTACTTCCTCCATCCCAAGCTATCATGAGATTCAACACCTCAAGCTACCATGAGTAATTCAACCCAAGATTCCATGAGATTCAAAATCTCAAGCTACCATGACTATTTGAACTCAATCTTCCTTGAGATTCACTATTTCAAGCTACCCTCGAGATCTACCATCTGAAGCTATCATGAGACCTATCATCTCAAGCTATCATGAGATTCACATCTAAAGTTATCATGCCTTACTCTTATCTCACCAGGTCTATTACACAGGAAGTGATTATACATTCCATTTTAAATCTAATCCAATTCATCAAGTATTGATTCATTTTAGGTTCTTAGGTGAACATAGACTTCATCTATGAGAAAGAACTTTCTTGTCATATCATGTTCATATCTAGGTGTAGAAGAGAAAGAACCCATTAATCCCTTGATAATGAGTACCCCCAAATCCCTAGCATCATAGGCATAACAAACCATAATCGATTATTACCTTCAATTCATTAAGGTCTATGTTAAATTACATACTTACTTCATTCAATTAGGTCATTATAAGAGAAGTCTAGACATACATGATCATATTGGTTCAATTCCATCTTTACAAGTCAAAACCAATACAGATCAATTAAGCCTAGTTAAATTCATATCTAGGTGATTCAATCATGATCAAATAGTATATAATACAATTGAATTAATAAAATCAACTTAGACCTTTATCTTGCCTCTAATGGCCTAAAATCACCATGATCACCTTCAACATCAATTATTATAATTCACCACGAAAAACTCATGAAAACATCACATAATCATCAGATGAATACAATTGAGTGTGACTCACTGGGTTGGGATCACAATCAAGCCTGACCCACAATGCAATCACAACCCATCCTAGATTGGGGTATTTTTGATTAACAATTAAGGGATAACTAGGTGACTCCATGGATGGAAGAAGCCATGGATGAATCATCTTCACATACCTTAGATTAGAGCCTTATACCCAGCTTCAAACCTTGGTGAATTTCGTCCAAAGAGCAGCCCCCAATATCTCTTCTTCTTCAATGGTATTCTTTAGAGAGTTTTGGAGAGGGAGACGTTTTTATTTTTAAGTCCGCGATGTGGAGCTTCTCCCACATGATTTTTCATCGGGAAACAAGTCTACGATGTGGAGCTGCTTCCACATGATTTTTGAAAACAATTTCCGAGACAGTAGAGTCTGTTTTGTGGCCTGCAACACGGACAAAAGTTTTTCCCACCGTGAACAAATTTTGTGGCGCGGAATGGTTCCTCCATAGTGTATTTTTTTGCTGCCTTGGACAACTTGCTTGCTCAAAGTTGGGTCCTCCTCAAGGACCCCTAACTCGGTCCTCGGGGAGTCGTGCCCTTATTTTTCCACCCTAAATACAGTCTTCTATATATTAGGAACCTCTCCTATCAATTTGAGCTCAAATATTAACTAAAAGCTCATGAAATACACTAAGGCACACTAACACATCTTAAGGCTAACCTTTCGAACGTCTTGCACGTTCTTCGGCATCGGACCTCCAAACTATTCCAAACTTTAGATACTGCCTCTTAAGACTATAATTAGTAATTTTAAGTCCTTATAAGCTCGTGACACACATGTTAGGATCTATTTGGACCTAATTCATTTTGGGGTCCTTACAACAACATTTGGCAAATCATTGTCACTCGGGGTAGGCAACTTAATACTTCATTTGGTAAGAAGAAGGACCAAGTTAACATTTCATCCAAAGGTGTTGGAATTCGGAGATACCCATAAGTTCAAGAGGAAATACCCTCCACAAATGCTTATTTTATGATGGTTCCCCGGCGTTGGATTGATTATTTTTATCCTTTTTTCCCTTATTTTTTAATCATATTTGAAATTATTCTTAAAAGTTGTACTATGTGTTTTGGGAGACAGTGAAATATTGTCAAATGGCGAAATACATCCTTCTGATCGATAGGCAAACCCTTGGCATAAAAGGGTCATATATTTGTTTAGGACATGCAATAATTGCTTGTATGTTATGTGATGTATATAATTGAGTTTGTCTTCAATCAAAATAGTGCTCATGTGTTCAATTGATTATTTGTATGATATTTTGCATTATTTATTATGAACACGAATTAACACTTTTACCTTTTGAGTTTCTTATTTATGTAAGAATCTAGAAGCAATTGTCGTCCGAAGTTGCGTAAGATACAAGGCTCACAAAATTTGAATCTTTCTATTTAACAAGACATCAATCTCATGTTAAAAGAGAAATCAATGGAGTCCTCAATTATGAATGTTCATTTCCTTATTTTATTTGTTTTTTATTACTATGCCCTTGCTTTCACACATTTGTTATATTTTTGTACAAAAACCATACCCGACAAAAGTCGGGGATGGTCATAACAATGCATTGCTTTCATGAATAATTTGGAGAAGACACAATTCAAAGAGACATTCGAAAAAATACAACAGCAAGTGGTTACTGCAAAAAAAAAAAAACTGATATACCACATTTAACAGATAGTACAAAGGTCGACAGTTAAAAGGATACAATGAATTTCTCCTGGTTTATCTAATTTTTAAAATTATTTGTACCATATCTGAATTACTACGCATACCTGATTCTAAATTTAATTAAATACTTAGGAAATCCTTCTTGGACTCGATATCCTTTTTTTCGTAATAAAAAAAATTAATTTGTGCATATTTTCAAAGACATATTTGCACGAACTATGCGTACCTAATTCTCCTTTTAATGAGATGTGTAGGTAATCCTTCTTGGGTTCGATATCTATTTCTCAAAAGTAAAACGAAATAATTATTAAATAATATTGTGTACATATTTTCATAACCTTATTTGAACAAACTACGCAAACCTGATTCTCATTTTGTGAGATACACAGGCAGCCCTTCTTTGGTTAGATATTCAAAATGTGTATGTATCATAAGATTCATGTCTTCAACTTAGTTTGAACCATTGTATTTAGGAGCATGTAAAAATAATTGATATGATGGAGAGGATTGACTTTGCGGTAGAATATAGATTATTTTGGTACCTCTCATTTGTACTTTTGTGATGCTTGAAAGTTATGTTTTAAATATTCAAGATAAGAATAAAGTCAACCTCATGGTTTCATGTGCATTGTGTGGTGATCTTTTAAATTAAAATTTAATCGCATTGCACTATTGATCTAGAACATGACTTGAATGTTATCGAGGAAAAATTCTAAGTAATGTTTAGTTCGGGAGAGGATTGTAGGCCTTCTTTGACCCGATTGATCCTTTCAAAACCTACCCAATTACATTGATCCCTAGTATTCCCCACTTTGAGCCTGAATCCTTGCTTTGGACAACCACATTTTTGCCATTTTCATATTAAGCGCTTACATGCACTATCCGTCTCTTGTCCCAACCTTCTTGAGTGCACCAATAGTGTGCAAATTATAAGAGATGATATATGTTTGAAATTTCAAAGACAAAAGATATTGAATTTCCCAAAATCAAGGAAGCAAACAACTTCTGTAGAAAGAAAGAGATAGAAATAAATAAAAAGCGTGGAAGAAATAAATAAAGAAAAGAACACCCCTACAAGGTTAATGAAAGATGGAAAGAAAATTCTCCAACAAAAGAGAAGAAAAAAAATCAAAAGGCATGATTGAAATAAAAGAAAAGCTCCAAAAAGAAAGGACTCAAAAAAAATGTATAAACAAAGGGGTTTAAAAAAAGAAAGAAAAACTCCATAAATGAGAATTCAGAAGAAGTCCAAAAATGGGGGACAATGTCGAAGATCTAACACCAAAGGTGTATCAATCGTCAAACTATAAATTCAATGTGCCTCTTAAGGAGGATTTAAGTTACTCTTATTCCAAATAAATATATAACCACTCCTTATCCTACGTGACGAGCCAATGACAAACCCTACATGATCTCATTCCAAATGTTCTCACATTAGTGGAGATTAATATAAAGGCCAAGCATATGACATCATAGTTGTATGCATTGACTATTCTTGTTAGTGTGAGCGCACTTCCAAAAATTCCTAAAATCAAACACTTCAAATATATATGAAATAGGACTTTTCTTTGTTGTGAGGGGATGTGAAAACTAAGAATTGGTACAATTAAAAAAAATTTGAAGAAAGATGAACGAATCTTGTTGATCATTAAGTATGTTTGAGATATCAGTTGAAGCTGTAGGAATTACCTTGAATAAGATCTTAGTTAGAAAAAGAGAAAAATAAAAGAAGGAGAGATTTACCTGTAATCCTAACAATTAGTACCAATTGTAGTCGAGATTTGGCTGTCTACATATTCTTTGTTTTCAGAAAAAAGAAGTGTGCAAGCACCCACTCTTTAATATTTTTGAAAGCATTTTTAGAGTCTTTCCATTAAAAAAGAAGAAGAAGAATTTGTCTTTCCTTTTCGGGTTACACATTGTAAAAAAGTGTCATTACGTTAATTTTGAATTTGTGAGAGTCCTAATTATTTCATTGGGTTGTTTGTCCTAATAATGTGACATGACTTCTCTCTTTAAGGTTTGAAAATGACAAGCAATACAATTTTCCTATCATCATGTTCATATTTTACATATTCTACTGATGATCTTATCTTAGATTCTTTGCAGCATTCATGATCTACAGTACTGAAACTATATTTGACCTGATTCCTGGCATAAAAGGATATGTAGGCGCAACGATGGCTCGGTCGTACACCCAGTGTGATTTTTCTTTCTCCTTATGATAAATAGTGGGGCAGGATTTTTTAGAATATCTCCATATTCACAATTAAGATGCTATCTCCAGCAAGTCAAGATTGGAACATTTTTAGATTTGCCAAAAGTTCTAACCGGGAATGAATTTTTGCGGAAGAGCTAAAAAATTCTTACAATTTCTGTCGGAAGCTTGATAGTCAACTTCAAGTGATCCATCATCGTTTTAAGTTCAATGTCAACTTTCTAATCTCAAGCATTGGCATGGCAAGAAAACAACTCCTCATACAAATCCCCAATAAGACATGAGTCACAATAAACACAAAATGGTAAAGAGTAAAATGTTTATTTCTCACATGTGTCAAAGTTACAAGACTTTTGTACATTCTCTTTTAAAGAATATTTTCTCATGTTTCTTGACCAATTAACTAGCTAAGGAGACATTGTGTCTACTAATTGTTTCTTTTAATATATATAAACAGGTGAAAGAATTCAGACGATGACACTTTCAAGAATTCAAACGATGACACTTGCACGATAATCATCGAGCCATCCATCTCGTTACAGTTGCACAATCACGAGCCATCCACCTCATTACAGTAGATCATTGCATTTTTCATTTTTCGAGAGGATCAATGCATTTTTCATTTTTCCAAGAGGGAAATTGCATTATCATTCAGCGAAAAGGTCATTGCATTTAAGTTGAATCTAGTCGGAGGTGAAGGATGTGCACCCTATCTATTCAACATTCAATTCGGTGGAAACTTCCGTTGAAAGATATTTGCATTTATGTCGCATCTATTCGGAGGTTAAAGATGTGCACCTCATGTATTCGCCTTCAAGTCAGTGGAAATTGCATTGAAAGATATTTGCATTTAAGTCAAATCTATTCGAAGGTAAAAGATGTGCACCTTATCTATTTGCGTTTAAGTCGGTGGAAACTTGCATTCGAAGATATTGGAATTTAAGTTGAATATATACGGAGGTGATGAATGTTCACCCTATGTATTCCATGATCAAGTCGGAGGGGACTTTCGTTGTAAGAATTTTCATTCATCATATTGATGGACATACATTCATCTTCTATCGATGAAACATTTTTCATCCGTCCTACCAATGGACATACATTCATCTCCTATCGGCTAATAATTTACATTCGTCCTACTGATGGACATACATGCATCTCCTATCAATGAATTATTTTCATCGTTCTACCGATGGTCATACACTAAAAATCCTACCGATGGATATTCTTTTTCTATTCGTCTATCGATGGACATACATTCAAAATCCTACTAATGGATCATCTTGTTTAATCTTTCTACCAATGTGCATACATTCGAAATCCTACCGATGAATGTGCTTTTTTTTGTTCGTCCTACCGATGGACATACATTCAAAATCTTACCGATTATTATCTTTGTTTCATTTTTTCTATCGATGGACATATATTCAAAATCTGACTGATGGATCATCTTTTTTCATTCATCCTACCGATGAATATACATTCAAATCATATCAAGTGATCAACATCTTCTTTCGCCCTACCGATGGACATGCATTTTTATCCTACCAATGGGTCATCTTCTTTGTCGTATTGTAAGAGATGCTACCTTTTTTCCTATAGTTTTGTCTCTACTGATGAGTTTCATCTTTGTTTTTTCAAGAGCATTCAATAGGATGCATTCTCATTTGAGACACGGATGCGGATTACTTCAACATGGACGCAACACAACATGAAACTTTTTGGAGGAAAGCCCGTGATTGACTTCCACCACATTCCAACCACACTTTTATATAAAGGTCATGCGTTCGGAAAAAATCGAGTTTGTCAATTTTTACTATCCTTGATTTCTTTTATCAATCATATCCAACAAAAGGGAAAGTTGTTGACACCCAATCTTGGCTTAACTTTTTAAAAATTTGTAACTTTTAGTTCTATCTATTTAATAGTTCAAGCTTAATTTTTTATAATTTTAAATAATTTATTGATAACTATCAATATTTATCAAAATTTAGTATTTTTTATCAGTAAATTTTTAAGATTGAATTTTACATATCATTAGTTACGTTCATTTTATTATTTTAATATTATTTTATTTGTTACATTTGTTAATACTCATGTTGATATTTTGCACAGTGTAGAAATTCATTCAAATACGAATAAAATTTGCATACAGAGTTGATCGATAATTTTGGGCCACAAACCCAAACCAACTAAATTTAAGCTCATTACATAATTATTTTTCTATTTAAGTTTTCCTAGGTCAAGAAATAATTTACTGAATAAATTTTAGGGGTTATTGTAGATTTCTAGGCTTCAAAAAGTATTCCTTTGTAATTTGTTATTTCTTTGGTGAAAAATTCAGAGGAGTTCACCAAAGTTCCGCAGGAATATTGTGAGTCCAAAATATCCCGTTGTTATTCACTGAACCTCTTCAAGAGAGAACCCGAACTCATCACCTCCGAGATCGGCCAAATCAACCCTATTTTTCTCTTGCCCTCCTACCAACAACCCTCCACCTCACCGATGACCACCATCAAAATCCCACCATTGCTGTTCTATCACAGCTACCAAAAGAACAGCCCCGAGCGCCTATTCTTTAGCCAACAATAAACCACATCATACCACTGGAAAACGACCTAACTCCCACCAGAAACAACCCCATTTTTCCAGCAACTATTACACCAAACCCCATTTCCTGTCAGCTTCAAATCGAAAGCAAATAGCCTCGAACATAACCAATATCTTCCACCCAGATACACCCTGTTTCCCTCTCCTCTACCATACTAAAAACCCCACTCATTTTCATTTTTTTCAAGAAAACTAAAATAACAACTAGATAACCACCAAGCTCCGCCAATGAGCAACAACCACCACCTCTGCCTCCTTTCCCCTTTTCCTTTTACAATTTTTTATTTATTTCGTAGGGGAACAACTCCTTATCCAGCAAAGAAACAACAGGAAGCAGCTCCCAAACCCCGACCACCGCCAGCTCCAGCGAACCCCCAGCGAAACAACCTCTAAAATTGCCAGAAAAAATAACACTCTGGTAACCCTCACTTATTCACTATTTATTTATGTTTTTACACTCCTTGTTATTGTTTTTTAAATTATTGGGTTATTTTTTTTTAAAGGGTTTATATTTTATTTTATGTGTCTTAGTTTTATATTGTTATGATTCTTGTGTTTGTTTACAAATTATGCTTTATTTCTATGATTATTGTTTCCATTGTTTATAACTGTTATTTGGTTTTACTTTTAATCCAGCCATTTAGATTTTATCTTAGATTATGCTATTTGTATTTATTTTATTATTTTTATCTCCACATTTCAATTATATATAGTTCTCAAGTTTTTGTTTTTTAATTGTATTTTTTTGGTAAATAATATCACTCATTTTGTTTAATTTTTTAGCAGTCATGAATATTTAATAGTCCATTTGTTTTGTTTCATATGTTTGATTTTTAATTGCTTTAATATGTGGCTTAATGTTTGGTATTTGTTGTTTCCCTGGTGCATTTATGACGTCTATGGTTGTTTATAATAATTTCATCTCTCCTGCCACATAGTTTTACATAATTCTACGTTTGTATTCATGCATTGGTTTACTTTTATTAGTGTTGATGGTAAACTGATTTTTGTTATATGTTGGCTATTTTCTACTGTTCAAGTTTATTTAGCTTATTATTTTATTGTTTGTTTCATTTAACAGTCATTATTAATCTCATAGAAATTTTTATCTAAGTCATAGTTGGCCAATGAGAAAATCGCTCCGTCGGTTTTGGAGGGCTTCCCATTGTAAAAGATAGAATTTAAGTTCAAGTTTATATATTGAGTTAAAAAAATATTCTGATGAAGAAATTACCGTCGATTTCCAAGGTCTTTCCATTGTAAAAGATGGAAATTCAATTTAAGTTTATGTATTGAGTTCAAAAAACATTTCGATGAAGAAATTACCATCAATTTTCAAGGTCTCCCATGTATAGAAGACATATTTTTAATTTAAGTTATTATTTATTTTATTATTCTTATTCATATTTATTTAGTACTAATGTTTTTACTAAGTGTCTTTACAAGTATAGGAAGATGCTTTTCGTTTGAATTATTTGAATAAAGTTAAAATCATATTGTTTATTTATTATTGTATCTATATATTTGATATCAGAAAAATTTTAGATTGTGTTTTATCTTATTGTTTTATTTTATCACGTGAGTATATTGCATGCTGGTCATATTTGTATATTGTTTATCTCCTCAATTTGAGAAAAATGAATTTATTCCACACCCATAGTTGTGGATTTAAAGGATGCCTAATATCTTTCCTTAGAAATCACTTGAACTCCTTACCTATTATATAATTGCTTCATAGACCACCTTTAATTGGTTTCCTAATTTTTCCTAAAATTAGGTGGCGAATCTGTTCAAATTCATTTATCTTAAAACTCTTTTAAAATTGACCTAATTGATGATTTTTTGATTAACGGCAACGTTTCTTCTTATTTGAATAAATAGGGATGTAAACAAGTGCTATAGAGGGTAGATGCAACTGTGCCGAGTCCAAAGCGATTGAAGGCTGTTAAATAAACATATAAGCTAATGATGATAGATAAGGGGTTTGTGTTAGTGCTTGAATTTATAATTGAGTTTTTTCATTATACAACTACTGTCGTGGTGATATATTTTTCCAAAGAAAAATTTTGCAAGGTGTGGAATGGTCACCTGTATCAAGTATTGAGTATTTGAAATGAGTTACACTTTATTTTAGTTTGTAAGGTTTATCACTTTTGATCGTTAAGGTATTTGAGGATGGTTTACGTTCTAAAGTAGTTGGTTTAAAATAACAATGATCAGAGTATTTATCATTGTTTTTGGTATTAAGTGTGTTGGATTGTATCAAAGGATGTCAAACGTATGTTGAGTCAAGTGAATGGAAAAGTCTGGTATCGACTCTGCAGAGGAAGACCTTTTGTGTTATTCGATAAATTTTTATGTGATCATGTGATTCGTTTTGTACATGATCTGAAGCCTTATGAAATAACTATGGTCGCACGTGTTTTTATATATTGGGTGGATCTCTAGTGGTGGATAAAGTGTATCGATACTACGATGTTCACTTGAATGTGTGTGATAATTGGTATTAATTGGTTATTTAGATGACTTATGTGGTGATGTCTTGGAGTTGTTAAAATATTTTAGAAGTTGTACATGTACCACCTTGCTTGTGAGAGTTTATAGAAGAGCTAACACGCATAGATATGCTTGTGTGAGAATCTTGAATTTCATCTTGTCATCAAGGTTATGTATCGTTATGTATGGTTGAATCTAAGGATCATTGAATCAAATTATGTTGCTCTTAAGTGGTACTCAGCAATTACTAAATCTAACATTTTGATAGTATCGTTGGATGGTTTGTATGGTTGGACAACTCTCAAGAAGTATCTTATTCTCAAAATTGAAATTTGTGTAACTTAAGCTTATGAAAATTTATATTGTGAGATAGAGATGTCGATAAGAACTATGATTGTTTGGGTAACATGAGCCTGTGTTGGTGGGTTTAGGTTCACTTATTGTTGTGAAGAGTTTTGATTTTGTATGTTATCATGGTTATGTGAGGAAGGATTAGTCCTTATGATTCTGTAAAGATCTTTGATAAAATGTGGCAGACATGTGAAAGATTAGTTTTGGTGGTTGTTGGGATTCGTTTTACTCATTAGTGAAGTTAGATAGAATAATATGTATCACTCGAGTTTTGAGATGACTTCATTGATGCATGATAAGAAAAAATGTGTAGCTATTAAGTTTGTTGGCTTGAGGTTGGAAAAGTAAAACCCTTAGGAGGTTATGAGATTTGTAAGAATGGCATGCGAGACAAGTACCCCTAGTAACTAAAAATTTCAGATTCTACTCTATCTTTATTTTACTCAAGTCATTCCTAGTTGATAACTCAGGGACGAGTGATGGATAAATTGGTATATATGGTAACAATCTGATTCCATCATTATGGAAAGGTAATAAATAACGAATTGGGACCAGAAACGCTTTCATAGTAACTTGGAATGACCTAAACTAGTCCAGATTTGGAATAAATAAGAGTCATTAAAATATTATAATGAATAAAACGTCTAATTATGAATTTTATTAGATGAGTAGAAATATAAAACAATAATGAACTTGTACCAATTTACGAAATCGAATTTGGATGAGTAGAACTCTCGGAAATGATATTTTTGTGAAGGGCACATTCTGCCTCCAACGGGGCCGCTAGTGAGGGATTTTGGCCACTAGAACGGGATTTTTACCGCTGGAGCGACGCTGCAGCGCGATGAGTCTACTGGAGTGGGACATACGCGTTTTGAAGTCACTTATATACCCCTAGTCAATCCTATTTGTTAATTTTCTGACTTTTGGGACTAAGGAGGCGACCCCAGACGAGTTCTTAACAATTTCTAACCATTTTTTGAAGCCAATGGTAAGGTTTTTACTAACTGAACCCATTTTTCTATCTTTAAAACCTATTTTTTTGGGTTATTATCGATGGGAAAGGGTTTTGGTATTAGAATTATGGTGGAAAAAGCCCTAATATGGGTATTATAATCTTGGATTATTCTAATTATTGAGTTTGTTTTAATCCAAATAATTATAGCTTTGGTTGTTGATCCTTGCATATATTAATTATTGTAGACCTCGAAAAAGCGGAATAAATTCGGAAGGCGAAGATTCAAGTGCCTTAGGGGATTCAATGTAAGATTCTAGGTAGGGGATTCAATATAGGATTCTAGGTAGGTGATTGTTGTGATTTCTTGTTGGTGTGGTATATGTTTGTTATTGCTTCGTTATAATGCATGTATGTATGAGAATGTTGCATTATTGATTACACACTACGTACTGAGTATAAACGAATAATTGTTATGCATGAATTACCTATTGTTGTATGATCCTGATGATGTGATTGTGTATGTGATTGTTATGTGTGATTGGGATCAGATTGCCACGTTCCGTCATACTAACTGAGATCGTTTGCCACATTTTATCATAAAACATAGATCAAATTGCCATTTTATGCTAACTGGGATCGATCGCCACGTTTTGGCAAAAAAATTGGACCGAATCGCCACTATCTAGCATGATCTGGCATAAAAATTGGACCCAATTGCCACATTCTAGCATGCTAATTTTTTGACTTTGGGTTTAGTGAGAGGACCAACTACTAGTGATAATTTTACTCATTTGAACAGACAATGACTTATGACTTCTCAAAGAGTTCTACTAAGTGTAAATGATAGAATGAGATATCACTCATGCATTGCATGAGTAGACTTTAAGAGTTGTGGTTTGATTTTCTTATGCTATGAACATTGTGTAAGTCAAAGTTGTTGATATTCGGTATGTTACGTGGTTATAATGTTCTAATTACTTTTTTATGTTACACTAGTGGGATAGTCCTGTGATCTTACCAGTACACGGTGATTTTCTACTGATTCAAAACTTGGTCTTATCTTTGTTGAGTATAGGGTATCTTCATGTGAGTGTTGATAGAACTTGCTTAGGAGATGAGTGATCGATTAAAATTCAAGGGTGAGCTAGTTCTTCATGGATGCCTTGACTTCTCTTTGGTTAAGTCCATTCTTTTGGACTGTGACTATTGGTTAAGTTGTTGTTAGTTTCGGGGTTGTACCCCTTGTTCTTAGACTTATCGTTGTTTGAGTTTTCCTTCATTGTCTTTTAGGTTCTAGTCATATTTTTTCACATTATTTTAGTTTATTGTAACTTGCTTCTATAACTTAAATACCTTGATTCTAGACTAATTGCTTTAGTTGATAGTTGTACTAGTTCTCCCACTAGAGGAGTAGGGTGGGTGCCAATCACGACGGTTTGGGTCGTGACAATTTATGTGACCCACTTGAATTAAATTCCTATTATTTACAAAATATATTCAATAATAATAAAATAATAATAAAACTATAGAGTGAAAATAGGTTGAGATAGTAAATTGAGTACGTAAGTAAATTTAGGGATGTCAATGATTTTTTTTTTTAAAAAATCATTTGGCTGAGCAATTAAATTTTAAAGAATCAATTTTATGTTTCTTCTTATAAAACTAAAAATCAAAGACTTATATAAATATATAACGATGCTCAAACAACTAGTTAAGACTTAAATTTTAGAAAATAAATAAAAAAGATACAAGAGTATATCACATATATTTTATATCAAGTTTAAATCATTACTTCGTATAGGATTAAGGACGATGAAAATGGCTATAAGTCAACACATATAATACACGTTTAAATCTCAAATCCAAATTAAATCTTATTATGCTACCCCTGTATTGAAACTCGATCAATTAGTTCGTATAACATATTAAATAACTAGCTAGTTTGTTGTCTTTGTTTCAAGTAATAAATATAATAGATAGTTTGAATATTTCTTTATATTCATTATTAAGATAAAGTATTAAAATGGATTGTTGATATAAAGATAGTAAATATAGCAATTTTCATCTTTCTATTGACTTCAAATCCAAATGTGGTACTAAAAAAAGGTTAAATTGCTGGGGTTAAAATCATAATTAGCTCTGATTAAAATTCTATTGTATTTTCTATTTAAAATTGATGTGTGATTATACTGTCACAACTAGCAAGATATATTTTCAAATTAAAAATATTTCAAGTTTTTTATTTAGTAATGATAAAATGGTGACGATAGTATTAAGTAGTAAACGCACACACGTGACAATTTAGGCATAAAACTCAAAAAATCAGAACACTTTAAATTAAGTGTAATTTCGACCGGTAATTTTTAAAATTATCTTTATTCAACAATAAATTAATAAAGTTTGTGATAGATAACAATTTTCGAATGATTGGAGCAAAAAATAAAATGTGATAGTATCTATATTGGTGATTTTCATGTATTTGACCGAAGAAATTTGAATTTTTAATAATTTTCTACATTGAATAAGGATAATTTAGAGTTTCCCCACTTTAACCATGTAAAGCTAAGATATTTGTGACTTACAATATCAAGACCCCAACCCTTTATAAATTCCTAGAGGCTCAAAATTAATATCTATCTTCTTAATAAAAAAGATTATAATGAATTGTTATTACAGAGAAGTTAGACCGTAAAAACTAATTTTTTTTGTTTATTGTCCAGTGACTAATTCACTATGAAAATGGCATTATCTTAAAATGATAATGGTGACGGGAAGAGCAAAATTTCCACTGAGGTTGAGAAATCGAGACATCATTTGAGGGACATTGGTGCTCCGATACATGAGGATAGATTAAAAAGGTAGGGCCAGAATGTTTGTTGTATTTATACGCGAGATTCTTAATTGAAGAGAGAAGATGAACTTGAAACTGAACTTGAGACTAAGTATAACATCTTTTATCATAGGCATTTTTGATTAATAATTTATGTTCTTCCTAATAGGAAGATTACTAGAATTTACATGTTGTTGGTTGATTGTTGTCGAGAAAATAAGATCTTAATATATGCAAGAGGATAAATTTTATCATCCCGAAATGTGAAATCCTTTACCTTAATGTTGTGTTTGTGTTAATACATATCTACTATTTCGTTTTCTTTAATAATTGTCTTCTAATAATAAACCTAACATTTGTGTACAAACTACTGCATTGACATGGTGCCGCGTTCACCAAAAGCTTATTTTTAGGGTATTTAGGGGTTAATTTTACAGTAATTAAGTAATTGTTTTCTTAATATTTCACGTGGTTCAACCCATAAATATTTTGGTTATATGGATTCATGATGATTTCTTTGTCAAACTTTCAAGGAACTTTCCGCAGGGAGTTGGGGAGTAATACGTACAGTTGCATAGTATTGGACATTTACGTGCCAATTTATAAAAATACACGATTACATGATTTTAATAAAAAAACATTAAACTAGAAAAATTGGCAGCTCAAGTCTAAGACATCAATAAATTGAATAAACGACACTCGTGAACTATGTCTATCTATCTATGTTACCTCTAAATTCTATGAGGGATGTTTGGACAAAACCCTCTATCATCTTAAAAAACTTAATAACGAAACATAATAAAGGGGTCCTCCGGAAGCAAGGATCCTCACTAAATTACTCTGCAACTCGACTAGATCAACAAAGAGTTGGGGCTGACCCTGTCTCAGCTAAAACTAACTCATTTCACTATAAAGGAGTGATAAAGATGCTATATAAATAAGAAATTCTAAAACAATATGAGTTATGTGATGATATAACGCCTAGCCCACGCTGCCAGAACTGTCTTACATTTTTTTGGGGTATAGAACCTACTGCTAAGAAGATTCACTAGTCTATGTTAAAAAGCATTAATCAATCATATAAAAATTATTACCCTTTCTATCCATGTTTGCTACATGTATTATGGGGGCTGTGAGTTTTATGAACTCTCCCCCATGTTGGTGTTCAAAACCATTCCTAAAATTTACTAGCTGATACGTTTTGAAAAACATAAAAGAAATTGCACTCAAAACTGCTCATGAAAACTCTTTAGTGATTAATGTTTCCTCTAATATTAAATATAAAAATATTTGCTCTGGGAATACTTGGTTCCCATATATCATTTTAAAGAAAATGAACTCAACTTTACCCTTCCTCAAACTCGAATGCTCAATTCTCAAAACACATTTAAATGATTTGTGAAAGACTTTTTAAATTACTCGAATAACTCTCAAGACATGACTCATAACTCTACCTTAAATTTGAATTATGAATTTAAGATTATGATTAGTGATCGGAAAGATATCGTGGTGATTAAATGAGTTCTAATAGTTAATAATGAGAAAACGTTTAAAAACACTGCCTGGGATCTAGTTCGCGATGCAGAGATAAATTATAATATTTGGTCACGAAATAATTTTTGAAAAAGTGGAGCCCTCGCTTAGTCTGCGACGCGGAGGGGAAAATTTCACACAGGGAATAGGTCCCTTATGTGACACGGACCTAGTACCTTATTTTTTACTCGATATTTCCTTACTAATTTTTCAACACTAATTCACGTAGAATTGAATGGTTTCTTTCCCAATCACTTAGATTCGACTACTCAACTTATGCACATGATAATTTACTCCAAAAGAACTTCACATCATTAACTTTTAAATCAAGAATTGATCAAACCTATCTTAATTTAAAAACTGAAACAACACTTTCACGAAACAAATCAAGAACACAAATTGTTAAATTTAAAGAACAAAAATTCTCCAAAATAACATGATTGGCATGTGGGTGAAAGAACTAACACTATCATAAAGTCACATACCTCTTAGGAATCAAACCCTCAGCAAAATGACCTTTGATTTTGCAAGAAACTTCATGAACGCTTTGGCTTTTCTCCTCTTTTCTCTTCTTAAATTATTTTCTAAACCCCTAGCGTAAAGTAATATTATTGTAACTGAAACAAGTCAAGTTAGACCCCTAATTAATTATTAAAAATTATTAAATCTTATAGGGTAAGAAAAAGATCAAAGAACCGCTCTTAAATTCTGGCACCTTTCATTAAACAGATAGCCTGACTTCAAATAGTCATATCTCCCTCATACAAGCTCAAAAATTACCATATCACCTAAATCACCCTGTACTGAAAGTTATGGTTGTTAGTAATTGATCCAAAGCACATACGTAGCATAACTTGCCGAAATTTCCAATTTTTCCCTTTTTCAAAACTGTTCTTTTGTAATTCTCATTCTTTCAAATAACGAGTGTTAGAATATCTCTGCATTGGAAATTTTCATCCTCGAATGAGATTATTCTCAGTAGACTAAAGTTGGTAACATCTAACTCCCATCTCAAATACTCAATATGCAAAGTAACACAACATTTCAACTTAATATAAATTCCATGAAAATTATTAGTACTTTAATTTGGAATTTCTCGAATCAAAGAGATGTGGGTATCCCTTTTTCATAACCTCCTCAGCTTCCAAAGTAACTTCATCAACAAAGTGATTCCTCCATAAGACATTCACTGATGTTACTTCCTTCGTTTTCAAGTTGAGAACCGGGTGATCTAGGATATGAACATGAATCCTCTCATAAGATAAATTATTGTAAATACCATTACCTTTAGTAGTTATTATAAGTGAATGATCACCCATACACTTCATCAACATAGAAATATGAAATATTGGATAGACCGCTTCTAACTCTTGTGGTTTCTCAAACTCATAAGCCACATTACCTATCCTCTTGGATATTCTGTAAGAAACCAATATCTCGGGGTCTAAGTTTCTCCTTATTGAAACATTTCATAATATCTTACTTGGGTGAAACCTTCAAATATACCTAATAATTTACTTCAATGTCCAAGCCTGTGCTTCTAACGTTTGTATAGAATTTCGGATGACTTTGCGTTGTTTTCTCCATAGCTTGATAAATAAAGGCTGGTTATATCAACCTAGTTTCACCAACCTCAAACCATCCAATAGAATATCTACATCTTCTCCCATAAATAGCCTCATTAGAAACCATCTTTATGCTAGAAAGATACTATTGTTGCAAGCAAACTTTATGAGAGGTAAGTAATCATCTCGATCACCGTTGAAATCGAACACAAAAGCCCTCAATATATCCAGTAAATTTTTAAGTGGGTGCTATTCTTTACCATCTATATGAGGATTAAAAGAAGTACTAACATTCCTTCGAACCCAAACCCTTCTGGTAAAACTTCCAATTTTGCACGGTAAATTATACACCTCTATCTGAAATAATGGACACCGTAATTCCATTAAGTCGCACTACCTATTTAATATACAACATAGCATAATCTTCGGCTGAAATGTGTAGTCTTTACCGACAAGAAATGGACTGATTTAGTTATTCGATCTACAATAACCCAAATCAAATCATGTTGCGTACAAGACCATGGTAAACCTAAAATGAAATCAATATTGACCATCTCCCACTTCCATTCTAGATGATCTATATTCTGATCAATTACTTTAAAAAATAGAAAACCCAACAACAAATAGACTGACCGTTCTTATCATATCAGCAACCATCTCTGGGGCATGACGCGGAAGTTGGGTGAACTTAATGCTATATTCATGCACACTCATTTATTTCTGCTTAAGGGTGATTAATTATCTTACCTTTGCCTCTCTTAGATCACGAGAAACAAATGTCCCATGGAGTCACTCTCGAACACAACTCAATGCACAATCGGTGCACCATTAGCTCTACCCTTCTTCCTTTGGTCAAACTAGATTCTAGAAACACCTTTCAGTTGTTATGAAACTTGGTCCACTTGCTCAGCATCAACAACATGAATAACCTCAAAAATATTCTACAAGTCTTCCACGCTGTTTTCCTAATCCTTTGTGACACTTGAACCAATGAAGCTTGGGGGATTCATGATTAAAAACTCAGTGATCCTAGAAGTATCGCCACTTCTTGTCAATCCTTTCTTTGATGTCCAGCTTGGTTGGTCACCAATTAACTCAACATTCAGATAGCTTCTTGGAATTCAGTATTCATGAACTCCCTTTGGGGTTTATCTTCTAATTCATGGAACACCCCTTAATCCTCAACATTCCACCTAGAAGGATGACCTCAGAGAGCTCTTTGGAGGCATAATCTGAAAGATACACACAAGCACGAATTAGAAAACATCTTTTATAGAGATGAACTCTATCGCATGAATGGAGTATGAAAGAAGTAAGATAGTTCCTAAATGTTGTAGCCTACTTATTATAGATGTGGCACGCTTCAATCCGTTAAATTAGAATTCTACAGACACATCTTCATATATACCCTATGATTCTTGAACTTAGTGCTCTAATACCAAGTTTGTCATGCTCCGAGCCTACACCGTGGGTACGTCCGACACTTGAGAACCACTGTTGGTCCCAAACAAACCCTTGGTCTTGCTTAACTCTTAGCAGAAAGACTTTACTTAACATAAAATCTACTGAAACGTATCTTAATTGAATTGACTTAATTGATAAACTCTAAATGTTTTAGAAATAAGCATTAGACTAACCAAAATGACAAAGCAAGTTTGAGACATCCATAAATTAAATGGAAAAGACTCATGAACAATATCTATATATCTATGAAGACCCTCAATACTATGAGGGTTGTTGGCACTAGACCCTTGATAATCTTAACAAAAAAAAATAGGGGGTCCTCCGAAAGTACGAAAGCTCACCAAATAACTATAGAAATTCACTAGATCAATGAAACGATGGATGCTAATCCTTGTTACCAGTATCTCCATCATAAAAATGCAGGCCAAATGACTGAGTACATGAAATGTACGAGCATCGATGGGGAAATCTAAAACAAAACATAAGATTGAACTAGAATTAAAGAAACAACTTACCTCGTCTCAACTAAACTAAACTAGTTTCAATATAAAGTAGTGATAAAGAGGCAATATACAAAAAAGAATTATAAAAAAGTAAACAAAAACTCAATGCATTTAAAAATAGGATGCATCTTAATTTGTATATATAAATATACAAAATAAGTCTATGGGAGATTCTCTAACCGACAACCATCACTATGAGCTATGTGATGATAGAACGTCTAGCCCATGTTTCCGTAGTTGTCCTATACTTTGCTAGGGTATCTGTCCTACTTCTAAGTGGATTCACTAGTCTATCCTAACATGTATTGAGGAATCATCTAAAATGTATTACTCTTTCTACCCATGTTGGCTACATGGTTTAGAAGGGTCATAGTTGTATGAACTTTCACCCATATCGGTACTTAATACTGCTACTAAAAAAATATAAGCTCATATATTATTAATAGCATAACTCCTTCTGTGATTTGAGATTATTACTCAATAACCATTCTCTTAAAAGCGACAATACTCATAACTACTCATGAAAACTTTTGGAAATTCGTGTTTTTTCTCATCTTAAATGTAAAATTATTTGCTCTTGGGAATAATTAGTTCTAGTATATTATTTTATTGAAAATGAAATCAATTTTACGTTTTCTCAAATAAGAATCTTCAAGTCTTAAAAAAGTTTAAAGGATTTGTAAAAGACTATGTAAAGTGACTTGAAGAACTCTCAAAACTTGACTATTAAATCTACCTTGAATTTGAATGATGAATTGAAGCTTACCATTTGTGATAGGAAGTATATGGTTATAACTAAATGAGTTTTAGATAGTCAATAATGAGAAATGGTTGAAAAGTACTGACTGGGATCAAGTTTGCGACACAAAAATGAATTGTAACATTTTGTGTTGAAGTAATTTTTTAAACAGGGAGTCCATGTTCTCTCCGGATGCGGAGAGGGAAATTTTACTCAAGGGGAACAAGGGCATTATGTGGAGAGGGAAATTTCACTATAAGGAACTAGTCTGTGCTGTGGATGTGATCTCTTATTTACTGCCTGATCTTTTACTACTTATTATTCGACTCTAATTGGCCTAGAATCGAATGGTTCCTTCCCAATCACATAGATTAGAATACTCAACTTATGTTCACAATAATCTACTCCAATCCACCATCAATTCACTAAATTTTATCTTAAAAATTCATCAAACAAGTAAAAATTTAAGAACAGATAAAAAAATTGAAGAAAATAAATCAAGAACTCAACGTCTTAAACGTCAAGAACGAAGTGTCCTAATGTAACAAGATTGACGTGTGGTTGAAAAAGCTCAACACCATAACAAACTCAATTTTCACGACCAAGGGTACCTTGTAGATGTACAAGGCACATACAACCCTGAAAGTCTCCATATAAGCCACTTAGCATATCACAACATAAACGTAGAAAAATAAAGAGCAAAAAAACATTTCAAGTCTTAAAATATTTTCATAAATGAAAGCAGGAGTCTAAGCTTCGCTAAATGTGGCCATTTGTTACAATACTAGAATTGGATAGAGCCTAGCCCCTAAACTCTAAATTCTAAAAATATGTAAACCCTATACCTAAAAACATTAAAAAATTAAACCCATAAACCATAAACCCTAAAAAACACTTAACCCATAAAAACCCCCCAAAATCCCTTAAACTAAAAAGCTCTAAGGTCTAAACCCTATAAAGCAATAAATCGTATATACTAAACCCCAAAAAAACCCTAAGCTATAAACCCTTAACCCATAAAACTAAAATAATCTTAACCAAAAAAAAATTAAAAGCCCTAAACCCTGTAAACCTACATAAAATCCCTAATCTAAAACCCTAAAATGATCCCCAAAACCATTAAAAACCACTACAAAACGCTAAGCTTTAAACCCTTATCGCTAATAATCTGTCAACCCTATATCTAAAAAATGGCAAAAAAACCCTAAGCCCTAAACCGTAAAAAACCCTAAAAATTATTTAACGTTTAATAACCCTAAAAACCCTAAGCCCCTAAACATAAAGACTCTAAACTCTAAACCCTATAAATCCATATATCGTGTATGCTAAACACAAAAAAAAATAATCCTAAACCTATAAAATCCTAAAAACCTTAACTAAATAAATCGAACCTATAAAAACCCTAAAAACCATAACTAAATAAACCCAAAGCCCTAAACCCTAAAAACTATATTTAACTCTTAACCTAAAACCCTAAATCTAAATTAATCCTAAGCACTAAACAATAAACCCTAAACCCCGAACCCTAACCTAAAACCCAAGATTCCAAACATAAGGCCCTACAAAAACCTGAATCCTAAACCTTAAGAAACCCTAAAAACCATAAAAAAAACATAAAAAACTCTAAGATCTAAACTCTGAATTCTATAAATGCGTTAACCTTAAACCTAAAAATCTAAAAAAGACAACCTAAGCCTTTAACCCAAAAAAACCATGAGAAGCAGTTTACCTTTTAAATCCCATAAACCCCTAAACTAAAGGATTCTACGCTCTAAACCCTATATACCCCTAAACCGTATATACACAATCCTAAAAAGCATAAAGAAATCCAATTCCCTAAACCTTAAATCTAAAAAACTGTAAAAATCCTTAAACTATAAAATCTCAACCCATAAACCTTAAAAAATCTAGATACAATCCTTAACATGAAAACTGAAACATAAAAACCCTAAGTCCTAAATTTCGCTAAACCCTAAGTCCTAACCTAAAACCCTGAGAAATCCTAAAAACTAAACCTTAAGAAAACCCTAATCCTATTAACAATAAAATAAACTATTAAACTATTTAAAAGCCCTATAAAACATAAGATCTAAACCATGTATCCTAAAAATCCATAAATCTAATTTTAACACACACAAAAAACCCTAAGCCCTTACGCTAAACCTTGAAAACCCTAAGAGACACTTAACCATTTAAAACCTTAAATTCCAACCACTAAAACCAAAAAACTCTAACCTCTAAACCCTATAAATCCCTATATCCTATATGCTAAATCCTAAGAACCTAGATAAAATCAATAACCTAAATCCTTTAATCTTAGAAAACCCTAATACCTTAACCTTAAACGCTAACGTAAAACCCTATATTCGAAACCTAGAATGCCAAGAAAACCTAAACCCTAAACCTTAACAAACCCAAAATCCTATAAACCCTAAAATAAACCCAAAAAACATAAATACCATTTAAAACCCCTACAAAATCCTAATCACTAAACCACAAATCAAAAAAAAAAATTGTAATCCTCAACCTAAACAACACAAATAATCTCAAGCCCTAACCCCTCAAATCTACAAAAAAATTATATGAACCCTATAAATCCATAAATCGTATATACCAAACTCAGAAAACACAAAAAAATAAAACCCTAAGCCCTAAACCCTTAAACCCTTAAACCCAAAAGAAACTTTAACCTAAAAAACTTATAGCCATTAACCCTAAATCCATAAATAAAACCCTCAACCAACCCTAAACCTAAAAAAACCCTAAGTCCTTAATCTAACCTTAAATCGTTAATTCTAAACCTAAACCTGAAGTGACCTAAAATCTTAGAAACACTAAATGTTTTATACCCTAAAATAAACCTTAAAACCCATTTAAAACCCCTATGAAATTGGTAGCTATAAACCCTAAATCCTTAAAATCAACAAGCCTTATACCTTAAAAACACAAAAAAAAAAACATTAAGAATTAAACCCTAAAGCCTTAAAACTCTTAGACCTTAAAAACCCTGGAATCCCTAAATGTATAAACTTCTAAGATCTAAACCATATAAATACCTTAATCACATACGCTAAAACATACAAACACAAAGCCCTAAACTTTACAAACATAGATAAAACCCTTGACCAAAAAGAATAAACCAAAAAAAACTTTTCCCCTAAACCCTAACATAAAACCCTATAGCATATAAACCTAAACCCCATTTAAAACCCCTACAAAACCATATGCTCTAAACCCTATCTTCTAAAAATTCGTAAACCAAAAATCTAAAATACACAAAAAAAATCCTAAGAAATAATTAACTCTTAAAAGCCCCCTAAAAACCCAAAATAAATCCTAAACCACACAAAATACTCTAAGCTCTAAACCCCATAAAGCCCTAAACTGTATATGCTAAATGTTAAAAATGACAAAAAAAATACCTAAAACCTAATACCAAAAACAATAAAACCCTAAAAATGCTTAACCTGAAATTCCAAAATCCCTAAACCTTAAAAACCTAGATTAATCCCTTAACCTAAAAAACACTAAGCCCTAAATCCTAAACCTAAACCCTAATATAAACATCTAAAACCAAAACCTTTAACCGTAAGAAAACCTAAACCGTAAACCTTAAGAAACCCTAAAACTATTTAGTATCCATATAAAATCCTATGCTCTAAACCCTAAATCCTAAAATCCATAAATCCTAAACCTAAAAACCAAAACGGAAAACCTTGAGCCCTAAACACTAAACCCTGAAAAACCCTAAGAAACACTTCACCAATAAACCTATAAAAAACCAAAAAAAACCTTAAACCGAAAAAACTATAAGATCTTAACCCTATAAATCCCTAAATCATAAATGAAAAAGCCTCAAAACACAAAAAACCATAATCCCTAAACTCAAAATTTATAAAACCCATACAAACTGAAAAAACCCTAATCTGAAAAAAAAATACATGCTCTAAAACCCTATAAAGCCCTAAATTGTATATGCTAAACCCAAAAATACAAAAAAATCCTTATGCCGTAAACCCTTAACCTATAAAACCCTAAAAAACATTAACCTAAAAAACCCAAAGCCTTAAACCATAACCTCCTAGAAAAAACCCTTAGCCTAAAATCTTGAACCTAAAAAACACTAATCCTTAATTAGAAAACCCTAACCAAAAAGCCTAAGACCTAAACATAAAATCGTAATAAACACTATGCCTTCAACCTTTAAAATACCTAAATCATATATATATCCTAAACCCTAAAACCCATTTGAACTCCAACAAAAACCCTAAGCTATAAAGCCTTAAAATCTGTAAACCCAAAACCCAAAAAACCACACACAAAAAAACCAATCACAAAGACCTAAACCCTAAAAGACCCTAATACACACTTAACCCTTAAATCTTTAAAACCAAAAAAGCTCCTAATCCTAAAAAAACTCTAAACTATATAAATCCTGAAACGTTATATGACAAACCCTAGAAAATAGTAAAAATACTCTCTGACCTAAATCCTATACCTACAAAACCCTAAAAAAGCCAAAGCCCTAAACCATAAAAAGCTAGATAAAACCCTTGACATAAAACCCTAAACCCTTAGTTCTAAATCTAAAACCCTAAGAAACACTTAACTCTTAAAAACCCAAAACCCCTAAATATAAGAACTTTTAAGATCTAAACCCCATAAAGCCCTAATTCTTATATCTTAAACTCTAAACAACACAAAAAAACACTAAGCACTAAATCCTAAAACTCTAAAAACCTAAACAAAAAAACCCAATGCCTTCAACCCTAAAACCTATGTAAAACCCTTAACCTAAATCCCTAAACCTAAAAATAATATAAACCCCAAAACCTAACCTATAACCCTAAATTAGAAACCTAAGACCCTATAAATCCTAAACCCTAGATCCAAAAACCCTAAGAAACATTTACCCTTAAAACCTCTAAAATACCTAAAAAGTGCTAATTCTAAAAACTCTGAGCTTTAAACCTTACAAAGCCCTAAATCGTGTAAGATAAAATCTAAAAAACATACGAAAAAACCAAAAACTCTATACCATTGATGAGTCCCAAAATTGGACTCATCCAAGACCTTATTTTAATGCAAATAGGGTCCTAAATGATATATTTTATATCGATACCTGATAAAAACTAATAACTTTCTGGTATTTGAGGATTTGGTAGGAGTACAATCACTTAGAAGAAAAATGAAAGAAACGAATTGACGATGCAAAGCGCGTATCGCCAGAAACACTTGGAGATAAGCCGTATAGTAGAGCTCTGTCTTCTTCTATAGCAAGTGAACCCTGAAGGAAGTAGATCTAAAAGCGAAGAAAAGGAGAAGTCGGTGCTTCGCTGAATAATTTCTCTAAGAAGAAATATTCCACCCAACATTATAGAACGCATGGACAAACAAGTAGGGCATAAACGGGGACAAACACGAGAAAGAGCAATCCCCGAATCACTTGGTGATTCATGACTAACGACACCGAATGGATCAACCAGTACTAAATCTAAATCCTATAAATACTAAACTCTTTTACTATTTAGAATAGAGATTTTGAGGTGATTTTAGGGTGTGAAACATTAGACACTTAATATTTTTATTTTAGAAATTTTGTTCTTAAGTTTTCTCCTATGTTGAGAGATTGTCTTGAGGAAGCTTGAAGAAAGAAGTTCTTCTTCCAATCTTGGAAGCGGGTCTTCTCTATTTACCTTCCTTTGCCATTTCAAAGGTTTAATATGCTATACACATTTGACTGCCCGAGAGGGAGGTCACAAAACCATGACCTCTAGACTGATATTCCAAGAATTGGGTCGACATCAGGTTCAGCCCGAGTGGGTAAGACCTAATCCCATATACAAGCAGCCTTTATCTAAAACTCAGGGTGTGGATAAGGCGTAAGATGGTTAGTATAAATGAGTGGGTGTCTTAGAGGAACCCATTTGTTATGGGGTAAGTTGCCCGAGAGGGAATTTACTTTTACTTAAAGGATAGCCTAGTCATCCTTGTCTTGCAAATTTAACTATCAAAAGCATGTACCCATTATTTTGTGTCAACATATATTGAGGTCACACCTAATGAACTCTCTCCCATACTTGTTTTGTCCTTTATTGTTGCTATTTTACTACTTACGATAAAACCTCTTCTTTAAAATCAGTGCAATTGTAAACGCAAGTATATTCCTCCCGATGCGAGGAAAAGTTCTGTAGTAAATGAGAAAAGTCGTGTTGAGGATACACTTCAAATCATTCTCCAAAAGATCACCCACTAAGAACGAGTGTTGGACGAAATGAGCGTGAGTATTGAAGTGTTAAATCAACTAATCAAATCTAATGCTAGATCAATTCAGCACACAATGTCATTCATAATGTTCTCCATGCCTCAGGTCCACCTAAGCGGCAAATTTTTTTTACCTAGTGACTCTAGGCATGACTCTAACATCATTGAGTGAGGTAGGATCTATGTGAAGCCACGACGTTCTGTAAGGCACTTCGTTGGAGGCAACCCTAGGTCATAACTAAAAATTTACTCTTATAAATAATGATGTGTTATTGTTTCATGAATAAATGAGGAAAGTATAGAAATTTACAAGTTGGCGAGAAGAGGGTCCGTTTGGCAAGATACAAAGCAAGTCGGCGAGCCTAGATAAATTCTGTCGTTTGGCAGAATGCAAGAGTATTGCAGAGCCTGTAAAACTCGGCGAACTCAAAAAATAGATTGGCATCGCCATCTTATTTGGAAATCTCGATGTAAACTGCCGATGTTGCCCCAGAAAAATGAAGATTTCGCCGAGTGGTTTGACGAGAGCAATAAACATCGCAAAATGGACTAGAACTGAATGGTTCTATAAGGGACAAAGGTCAAATTTTTGAAACTCTCACTTTACCTCATTTAAAAATCTCTGAAAATCACACCAAAGGTATTATTTTGTTAGATTTTTGTCGATAGTTAGTATTTTAGTTTGATATATATATATATATATA
>NC_028640.1:40836754-40850463 GCF_001406875.1 Solanum pennellii
ATCTGTATTCTTAAGTAATGGAATAAGAGAACGCCCATACACCTTCTCCAAGCTTACCTAACTAATCCTTAAGGTTACATAAGCTTAGATCATGTCTACTTTATCAATCTACTTTCCTATCTAGAGTCATTCTTAATACTTCCCTAAGAAAGACATGAAGATACCATTCCTATGTCCCCTTCGCACCTTTATTAAGTAACCCTTAAACTACTCTAGGTAAGTACTTATTAATTAACATGCTTTCTAACTCAAGTCATTATCTTCATTAGTTCACTGAAGATACATTCAATATAAAAGGATATTCAAGTAATGGTCGTGGCGAAGACCTAGGGACTTACTCACTAACATCTACAATGCCTAATCTTGCAATGTCTAGATAGTGTCGCATACCACCACCTAAACTTCATAGTTATTCTACACCACTAGTGGGTATCCCATATGATGAAAGTAGGATATAACTGACACAAACCATGGTAGCTAAGCATGGAATCTGGAGTTAACCCTACTCCGATAAAGGGTGTTCTACTTGACAATGGTAGAACTAGGATACAACCAATATAGGCACATGGTTACGAAATATGAAGGGTTTCTTTGTTCTCTAATGTAACCTTATATAGAGCAACTCGCCAAACCATACTCACTCGGTGCTAGCATTTGTTCTCACAGAGTATTTCAATAAAGGAGTACATGAAGAGGTTCCATATCTTAGTTCACAACCCAATCACATTACACCTTACTAAAGAGGGTCCATTAGGGCTACCTATAATGTCTAAGAGGATAAGTCAATGACTTTCCTAAAGATTAGTTCATGTCTTTCAATCCAACAAACCCTAATTCCACCACTCACACAAGAAGGATAGCATTACAACTTTTGACATCAAGGATATCATAAACTTCCAACTAGGTTGAAGGTTCCAATAAAGGACTATCTTAATAGTGTTCAAGGTCACATGTCAATCCCACATACAAGACTCAGAAGATTTATCATAATAAGTCAAGAAGTCATAGTCACCTTCTACATGTATCAAGTAAGGGACACAAACCTACTAAAACAAGACAGACACATACTTCAGATATAACATAACATTCAAGAAGCACAAAGACATAACAAATATCATATATAGGTAACCCTATACACTACTACGTAATCATCAATATATGTATCACAAGTATCACATAATCTATCAAGAAACATCATACCTCAAAATCAAGTAATCCACATAATGAGTACACTATAGTCTACTAGAGACACACATCATCAACTAGAAGAACTCATGCTTTGACTCCACATAAACACATAAGTAATCATGACCTTCACAAAATTCACATAATAAAGTTATTACATTATAAAACCATAATACATAAAGTAGTTCGTATGATGCCACATTGATTCAATATTCATTAAGTAACATCGACAAGGCCACATAATTCAAAAGTATAGCACATAATCACCGCCACCATAAGTGGACCATACCAAACATCATTATCAACTAAGGCCTATACTAAAATATATGAGTAAAGTTAGGTCAAAATACTATCAATCCAACCTCACAACTTCAATTAAAGGCAATTCCTCCAAGACAATATTCATAGGCTCTTACCAATAGCCATTGTTTAGAATACAACCCAACAATTACAATATTCAATGAATCAAAGATACTACAACATGAATTTATAAATTTAGGGAAGCGTACTAACAATTATAGCATGATTTATTCATAATTCAATAACCCCAATCAAACTACACTAGAATTTAATAGCACTAAGACATAATCAAATCACCCACAAGTAGTAAAATCTAGGGTAGCATGAATTTCATGTTTTCATAGTGTTTTTAGGTTGAATCATTAAATTAAAATCAATTCAATCAATATACAATGATTCAAAATGTTTTATGCAAGAAACCATGGCTAGATATTGAAATAAGACAAGTTCAATAAGACAAGTTCATCATTGAAAGACTTTGGAAATAAATTTGAACATTGACTCCTTGAAGAAAAGAGATTCAAGAATGAAGAACCATACCTCAATTGATTCTAGAGAATATGTTTTACTAAGAATTGATGAAGAAATTAGGAAAAATCTTCAATGCATGCTCTATCTTGAGTATTGGCTCCAACTAGAGAGTTTCTTAGAGATTTTAGATTTTTATTTGGAATAATGAATTCATCTAGGTGTTTAGGACTTATAAACCCACATGAAAGACCTAAAACGCACCTAGTAAAACTATCATATATTTATTTGGACGTGGGTTGAATTTCCCAATTCATCCCTACACTTAAAAGTGAGCCTGCGCAAAATGTAGACACCATCGACGGTTGGCCATTAATGGGATGTAGGTCCATGGACGGGCCGTCCTTGTAGGACCTCAATGGATTAAGAGAATTCCCTTGGGAGCTTAAGATTCTAGTCTAATTCCTCACCTACTCTTCCCGCCTACGGGGCGTCGATCAACCTAGTGGGCCTCGATGACATCCGTAGGTGAAGCTGGTTTTGAGAGTCTTGGCTCATAAGTTAGGTCCTTCCTCAAGGACCCTTGGTTGGTCCTTAGGTAGTTTTTCCCAGACATTTACAAATCGAATATAATTATATACACGTCAAGTACCTCTGACATAATTTCCATCCAAAATGAACATGTAAAACTTGACGAAACATACTAAGACACACAAGCACGTTTGAAATCAATCCTTTCAAACATCATGGACGTTTGACCTCAAAACTTCACAAAAAATTAAACACTGCTTCATAACCTCATTATAACCCATTTTAAGACTTAAAAACATCAAGGCACAAGTGTTAGGATGTAGTCTCGCCTAAGTCATTTTAGAGGTGTTGCATCTTCGGGGTTGTAACACCTCTAAAATGACTAAGGGAAAGTAGATCCTAAAACGTGTTTAATAAATTTTGAAGGTCCTAAAATTTTTTCTTATGATGTTTTGAGGCAGTGTTTAATGTTTGGTGACTTTTGGAGGTCAAACGTCAAAAACGGTCTACGACGTTCGAATGATTTTCCTTGAGACATGCTTGTGTGTTTAGGTGTGACTTTTGCATGTTTTATGTCTTTTTTTTTGGTTAAAATTGATGTGAGAGGTCCTAAAATGTATACAAGTGTATTTATGTTGGAAACATCCAGGCACAACTCCCTAAGGACCCACTTAAGGGTTCTTGAGGAGGACCCAATCTCTGAGCAAAAGCTGTCAAAACCAGCCCAACCAACGAGAGGTGATCGATGCCTGGTAAGTCAGTCCCCACCCCATCAATAGAGGGCATAGGCTGACATCTAACTTACGGAGAAGAAGCTCAAAAATGTTGAGTCTCTGAACCAATCGATGAATTGCTAGTACGAATCGTCAATGGGTCTACGAGGCATTGCTTGACGCCATCGATTGACACCTCCAAAATTTTATACAGGGTCTCGACCAAGCCTAGGACATATTAGGTATTTCACCTAGCTTTATAAAAATAGTTTGGGCATTTTATTATGGTTATTATGGGTATTCCAAGTAGTTTTTGTGACACTCCAAAAATCCAAGACCTAATGTAGAGCCTAGAACAAGTGTCTAGGGGTTTAGATACGATTTTAAGACATAAAATGATGTTTATAAGTCATTCGGGGAGTTTTAGATCCAAGAGGTCAAAGCATCCATGACGTTCTGAAACTAGCTAAATTGAACTAGTTGAGGTCTCTATGTTTAGTGAAGGTTTGAAAGGGCCATATGAAGTCCAAAACATATAAAAATAATTTAAATAGGTAGAATGTAGTAAAAAGGGTCAAAACGACCAGTAACGATGCCCCAAGGACCACCCGAAGGGTCCTTGAGGAGGATCCCAACATGGGTAGGCAAGCTGCCAAAGTAACCAGCACGAATCAAGAATGAAGGGGCTGCTGCGCGACTCACAACCCGAATGAGGTCCACTGCCTCAATTATTTTTTCAAATATAAAATAGGGAATTAGCCTCGCGATGCAGAGCCACTTTCCAGATTCCAAAAAGTAGTATTCTAAACATTTTGAGTTGAAAAAAAGATCCATTTATGTGAGGGGAATGTTGGGTAGTTTAGAGGGTGATTATATATAGCCTAAGGGTAAGGTTTAAGTCATTTTTCTCTCACCTAAACCAAATTCCAAAAACAAACCCAAAAGCTCTCATCTCTCTCTACTTTCTGTCTCCCCAAATCCTCCATTGATGAAGGAAGAAAGCTTGAGGAAAAAGGTCAATTTCTCTAGGATTTTACTTCAATTTCGTGGATTAATCATTATTAAGGTATGTTTTCTTCACTCTTGGGAATCCTTTCCGCAAGTGGTCCTTTCAAAATTGATTCCTAAATCACCCAATAACAATTGTTTTCCAATTCTAATGGGTTATCTTCTAAACTTCAAATCAATGATTGATCTTGATTAATTGTGATTACTTATGACTAATTGATTATAGATTGTTGGTTAATTGATGTTAGGTGATTGAACTTCATGAATATCATGTCCCTCCCAAATTTCCTTAAATCTTAGTCTTGGTTGTAAAATTGATGGAAATTGAAGTATAAATTTATCATTAGACTTATTTTTACCTATTCTAATTCATGTATGGGTGACTAGGGTAATGTATTTTTGGGATTGTTCAAATTCTTGATGAATTCATGATGAACCCTATGTTCCCTAACCCTAGGTTATGGATTGACGTTAATTGAATAATGATGATACAATTGACCCAGTTCTTGTGTTAATTAGTATTGAATGATGTTACTACACCTATTGTTCGATGTAATTGGTTGGTTGATGGTATGGCCATGGTGATGGATACTGGAGGAGATTGAGTAAGTCTTTATGATCCTAACCTTTACTTCAATTATGATGGCTGGTGATTCATGATGTAGTTCAATTGAAGCACGACTTGTGAATAGACTAAATAGGTGTTTGTGTGATGTTAAATTGAAATGTCTTGACTATACGTTTAATATTAAATGATATAAGGTTGGTTATGAATGACCTATGTGCATTATTATGACATGATGATGATGTTATGCTAATATCACCTATGAGAGTTGCCATGAAAGGATATTCTTATGCAATTCCTAATGAGCTAATGACAATGACGATGCAAGAGAGTAGACCCTATGAACTAAACTATTCTTATGATTTATAAAGAAAGACATTTCAATAGAGACTCTAGCTTACCACCGAGTTATCTTGTAGATGAGAGGTGACACCTTCCAATGGAGGAAAGGTAGGGTTCAGCATAGTCCTCACGCGGTGGATAGACTCATAGTCTAAAAAGGGCATAGAGTGATGTTTCAATGAAAGACCACAAGCTCCATAAACTATGTTTCCACAATAGGAATACTAGCTAGTGGGTCCACCTAGATGCTATATTCATGTTTGGTTATACTTTTGCTGGTAGACTACCTTCTAACAGTGTAAGGTTTTACAACACCAGATTCTACACTTAGCTGTTGTAATATATATGTTGGTTAAGGAAAGTGTTCCCAAAAGTAAAATGAAGTAATGAACTATACATTAACTAGGGTGACTTGAGAGGTTTGACTTAGCCGAGGTAGGGGTATGGGATTCTACTTATGCCTTTCACTAGTTAGCCTTGAGGGAACCCGTAAGAGATTGTTCTTGTGTTCTTGTAATGTGTATGCTATGAATATGATGACTTTACATATTGATGATCCTATGTGTTGTTAGTTTCATATATGAACATGTTACTGGTCTATATTGCTAAATGTGATGATGACTACTACTGACGCTACCTTATATTGAAAGGACGTTGCTTATGGTCCTTTGTTTAGTTTACTTGATTAATTAAGTTTATGGGGGCTTTACTTGGTCGTTGCACTTGTACGCTTAATGATGGGTTATGGGTAAGGGCCTTGCTTATGTTATGATGTAATAGACTCTTATACATGTTTGTTGATGTTATGACTTGATGTTGGAGTTGTCGATTATGTACTCAACTATGTGGATATACATGTTTACTTGACTATACTTGTTAATGTTAGCATTGTACTGTACATGGTTTAGACTTATGGATTATGTAAGTGTTGGCTTATATGAGTTCTGGATTGTGATAAAGCCTTTCAAAGTACATTAGCATAGTTTTGATAAAGTGTCCTCTTTAGCATGATTTCAATTGTTTTATGTTCATATACTCATACTTATTGCAGGTGTGTACAAACCCATCTTTTATGTTTACTACAAAAAATAGTATCTGGACATTGAGCTTATAGAGGGCCTTCCAAGACTACATGGATATTTCCCATGTGTTCGGTAGGTCCACACTTTCTGAGGAGGATGCCACTATCGTGCTATTGAATATTATTTAGTCTTAAAGCCAATTTAGTTCATTATCTTTATTTGTTGTCTTTGTATATGACTATATGAGGAATTTATTGTAATGAAGTATGGGTTGAACCCAAGATGTTGTATTCGACTTAGATGGTTTAATATGACAAGTATTTCAAGACTTCTTATAAATCTATATGGTTTATATTATGTATGTGAAATAAAAGTAGAATCGTATGTATTGCTTCCTATACGAGGAGTCTATTGTATACTCGCTAATTATTTACTATGTGTATGCGAGAGGTCTAAGTAAACCTCAATGTAGAAGTAGTTACAAAGTTTTAAAGTTTTTACCAATTTAACTAGTGAAATGTAATGACGAATGCTAAGAGGTTAGTATTAGTTCTCTTCGAGGACGACGACACCGATTACTTTTAGGGGGTGCTCCCTCGATGTGCTAGTTTTATAAGTCTAGAACCCCGTGTAGTCATTATTAAAAAATGAAACCCCAAACCCAATGAAGAAATCTCTAAAACACCATTGAAGCTTGAAAGGAGATTGGAGCTTGATTCCTCCATCAACTTTTATCTCAATTTTGTGGCTAAAATCCAATTAAGGTATGGTTTTTCATCCTTGAATCTCTTTTCTTCAAGGATCCAATCTTCAAAGTGATTTCTAAGATCCTTTGAATAGATGAATTGTCCCATTTTGTAATCTAGCCATGAGTTCTTGCATAAAACGTTTTGAATCAATGATATATGATTGAATTGATGTTAATTTGATGATTATAAACAAAAAAATCTGTTAATCTACACAAATCATGAATTCCTTATTTTGGTCATATTTTGGGTGATTTATTCATGTCTCTGATGCATTGATTTCTTGTGTAGTTTTATTCGCTCTATTGGATTATGTAAGAAACATGTTAGAATTGTATGTAGGATGTCCTATGTTGATTAATTTTTAGTGTATTATCTTGATTCATTGTATATGATGATTATTTGTGTTCAATTGGTGACTATGGTTATTGCTAAGAGCCTTTGTGGTTTGAGTTGGTTTAATTGACTATGGATTGAAGTTGTTTAGATTGGATTGGTTGGATGTTGACCTAACCTTCTATATATTATGTAGTATAGGTCTTTAATTGTGACGTTTGATACGGTCCACTTATGGTGGCGGTGTTTACGTGCTATATTTGTGTAAAATGTGGCCTTGTCGGCATTACATTATGAATTATGAATAATGTGGCGTCGTCATAACTTTATGAATTATGATATTATCATGTTATAACTTAGATATGTGATCATTATGAAGGTCTATATGACTTATGTGTATATGTGAAGTTATGTGTAAATGTGAAGTCAAAGCATATGTTCTTCTAAGGGATCATATGTGATTATGGTAGGCTATAATGATGCCTTATGTGTGTATACTTGAAGTTGAAGTGCGAAGTCGACTATATAAGATTTGTGCTGGATTATATTAATGTTTCTATAGGAATGTGCAGGGTGACCTGTAATGTTCTTAGTTTTCCATATATGCTACTTGAATGATATTGTACATGTGTTAAGATGTTAATGAAGTGTGTCTTATTTTGGTAGACCTGCGTCCCTTACTTGATACATGAAGAATGTGAATATGAATCCCTGACTTAGTAGGCTAAAGAACCTTTGTCATGAAAGTATATGTATGATTGGAGTATGATCTTGAATCTAGTTACGAAGGTCATTTACGTGGAAACTTTTAGAAAGAAGGTTATGATATCCTTGAAGTTGAAAGTCGTTAAGGTATCCTTCTAGTGTGAATGATGGACTTAGGGGTGGTTGTCTTGAAAATCCTTAGGAAAGTCATTGAGCTATCCTAGTGGATACACTTTGGCAAGGTGTGTTATGATTGGGTTATGACAAAGATATGATACCTCTTCACATGATCCTTTATTGAATTATTCTAGGAGAATAAAGGTTAGAACTTAGAGAATATGTCTGTGGAGTTAATCTTCTTTAGATGCGACTAAAGTACAAAAAAACCCTTGATATTACTTAACCATATGACTTCATGGGATTTGTCCAAGTTCTATCATTAGCAAGTAGAACACCCACCATCGGAGTAGGGAAGACTCCAGATTCCATGCCTAGCTACTACTGTCTATGTCGGTTATTGCCTATTCTTATTATGTGGGATACATGCTAGTGTCAGAGAAGTACTACAAAATTTAGGTAGTTGAATGGGATGCTCTCTAGACATTGCTCGAGTAGGCTTTGAAGATGTTAGTATGTAGGTTCACTAGGTCTTCTCCAAGACGATTATGTGAAAGTCCTTAATTGTTCAATGTCTCCTAAATGACTCAATGAACATAGTGACAATGTTAAATTCATGTAAATGGGAATCTACTTATCTATAGTAGCTTTGAGGATTGCTTAGGCAAGCTTTGAGAGGGCGTATGTGTTGTCTCTTCTTGTCTTACTTAGGAGAGTCTTAAAGAAACGTTAGGTTGGGCTTTAATTTAATATAGTGAATAACCTTATCCTAGGAATATTTAAGAATCTCTTAGGTGTGTGTGAATGGGTTCTATAGGAGGCTGCTTCATGTCTCTCTCAAGTGAGCCTAAGAAGGACCTTTAGTAAGAGAGTCTCATGCTTGTATGATTTGAAGTGAGGATATGCTATACGCGTTTATGTTGACTTGTAAATGAATCTTATACTTGTCTTATGAAGTTTTTCTCAAAAAGAGCATGTTTTATACAAATGTCCTTTTATCATGATTTGTTGCATTACACCATACTTAGTGCATTCTAATGTACTAATTCTATTTATTGTTACTATCTCCAAAGGTGTAGGTGACATTTGAGAGGAGTCTTTAAAGTGGAAGCTTGTACTAGTGTTCATTCAAGCAAAGTTTGGGTATTTCCTCAATAGATTCAAGGACATCATTATGTTTTGTTTTCATATTGAGAGTATTGTAATAGACTTAGGTTTTTCTATATGTTGAAGTATGGGCCTTGTCCCAAGATATTTGTATTTCTATGATGGCGACTTTGAGACTTGGCCTGTCCTTATGATTTTCTATAAAGAGATGTTTTGAAGTATTAATATTTCGTGTAAAAAGTTTTAATTCCTTAATACTTTTCGTACATATATGCAATGAATGATGTCAAACGGCTTGTACAAGACCTCCAAAAGGTAAATCACACCGTTCCACGATTCAAATGAATTCCATTTCATCTAGTGCGTGTTCTCAGGTTGTGAAAAAGTTTGTATCAGAGCAAAGGTTTTGAAGTAGTCTTAAGGAATCCGAAGTCTCATTAAATCCACGTCTGGTAAAGTCATGTTCATCAGTGTGAGTCGCGACACATCTATGAGCGAGAGGCTATAATAAGATAGAGTTTCACTTTCTTCATAAATCTTGTATCGTTCCATAGAGTTGAGGTTATAAGTGTCAATTCCTAATCTCT
Organism: Solanum pennellii; assembly: GCF_001406875.1. NCBI lineage: Eukaryota > Viridiplantae > Streptophyta > Magnoliopsida > Solanales > Solanaceae > Solanum > Solanum pennellii. The sequence goes on from NC_028640.1 coordinate 40,846,487, forward strand.
TCTGTAGTGATTATAGGAGATGACTACCAGAAGAATGGTCTCAAGAAGGTTAGAAGAAGAAGGTGTGCAAGAGGGAATTCCCCAATGTGGATTGGATCCATAAGGAGTTCACCATCCCAAAGGTGTCTAAGTTCCTCCCCATAGCGATCAAGTCCCTATTGGAGGTGAAGTTAATGAGGTTCTGGTGGCTCCCCTATACATGACTAATGGGGAAATTAGAGAGGTCCGATTTGATTTATCCTGGGCCATAACGACTCATGTGAATAGCAGTGTTGATCCTAGAGTTAATGCTATAGTGAGTACCTTGACCCCTAGATTAAGAGATTTTGTGAGATTGAATCCCCCTATCTTTCTTGTCTATAAAGTGGCAGAGCATCCCCAAGAGTTTCTAGATGGTGTGTAAAAGGTGTTCAGTGCTATGGGGGTTACTTTTATGGAGAAGGAGGAGTTGGCTTCATACCGATTTAGTGAAGTTTCTCAAGTATGGACACCCAATGGAAAGGTAATGGGCCAATTGAGTCGGGTCCTATATAGTGGGAAGTGTTTAAGCAGGTTTTCAAAGGAAAGTACTTTCCCCATGAGAGGAGGGAGGTGAAGGTTGAGGAGTATATTATCCTTAGACAAGATAAAATGAGTGTTGAAGAGTATTCATTAAAGTTCACCTTAGTGTTTGGGTATGCTCCATCCTTGGTGTCTAACTCGAGGGATGGGATGAGTAGGTTTTTCACTGTTGCTGCCGACCTTGTGAAAGAAGAGTGTCGTACGACCATTCTCCATAATGATATGAACTTGTATAGACTTATAGTTTATGCACAATTCATTTAGGAGTCCAACCTTAGTAGGATTTCTAGAAACTTGAAGAGGGGTAGAGTTGATGAGCAAAACCAACCTATGTTCAAGAAGAGGGCTCCAAACCATGATGGACCTAGTTCTCCAAAGGTCAAGGTTGAAGGTGGTAGTTGTTCTCAAGGTGATAATACTACTTATTCTACTTCTGGGAAGAAGCACTTTGGGAAATGTCTAGCCGATATCGAAGGATGAATTGTTTGTGGTATCGATGGTCATAAGGTGACGGATTGTCCTACTATGGCAGGTAAGGGAAGTGGGTCCAAGCAAGCTACTCCAAGTATTCTGAAAGTGGTTCTTAAAAAAGGACTCATTTTTATGTTCTTCAAGCTAAAGGAGCAAACTCGAGTGATGATGCCAGTAAGTTATATGTTTCTCCCTTTAGTAGTAATGGGTTCCTTCTAAGTGGGGTGTATGGTGAGTAGTAGAGTTGTGAATTTTGTGCAAAAATGAATTTCTGTGGAAAAATGTTCTTTGGCTTGATTTTCACCTATTTGTGTATTTGGTATATTGTTACCTTAATTGAAATGCTATTGAGCAAGTTGAAGTGTTTTGAAATGAGTTTTTGCATAAGTGACTCTTTATGTGTTGTTGAGAAAAAAAATTCCTCATGACGTGATTTTGAGCTCTTATATGTTGTAATGGATAAATTGAGTTGATATTAGTAAATTTCATGTTGCTATGTTGATTTGATTGTAAATCATATTGATTATGTATGTTGTTGGTTCGGCTGCTAGTATTGAGTCTACCCTTTCCCTTAAAAAGATTTTAGTGTCATTCGGGTATGAATGCTCCTAAGGGGGGGGGGGGGAGATAATGTAACACTCCGAATATCTAAACCTAATATAGAGACACACATAATTTTCTAAGGTTTATAACACTGTTTTAAGGTCAATAAAAATGTATATAATTCATTTAGGATGTTTTAAAGGCAAAACGTCAAGGAACGTCCATGACGTTCGTAGAGTAGTGCAAGAGGTGCTACTGTTCCTTAGCCTATTTCATGAGGTTTTTAGAGTCGGAAATTGATGAGATTTCATGTATGGGTATCAAACATGTATTAGAATAGCTTTAGGGTTGAAACGTCCGGGTACGAGTCCCCAAATACCACCCTAAGGGTCCTCGAGGAAGATCCTTCAATTTTAGGCAAAAAAAATGTCACAAGACAATGTCCACCTACAATTGCAGGCAAGGAGGCGTAGGTAAATAGGCAAGGCACCGATGCCTCCGTCGATGGACACTTAGCCACTTTCAGGAAGTGGCAAAAAACACATCTCTCTGAGCAAAATGAGGGTTTTGTAGGAAGGTTGGGGGTGAGGCCGTCAACTAACCTATGGCCTGTAGGGCGGGGTCTCGTAGGTCAGGTCTGCACTTAAGTTTTAAAAGGGTCATTTAATTATGTTAGTAAGTTAGGGGTTTAATTACTTATCAGTGGGTGGTTAATTAGGTTAGTTAATTATCCATATAACTAACCCTAAGCGTTAACACAACTAAAAACCCCAAAAATTTCCAAATCCAAATTGCTCTTCCTTCTCTCTACTTTCTTTCTCCCAAGGAAACTCCATAGAAGACCAAGGTCTGAGGGTTCTAAGTCAGAAATAATGTTAATTTTCACCATAAATCTTCCAAGATAAAAAAGGTATGAGAACTCTTCAATTTTGGGGTTCTTTTCCCTAAAGGGTTCTTCAAAAATTGATTTCAAAAAGTTCATTTTCATATAAGTTTCTTTCAATTTCGAGATAGGTCTTTTAAATTGTTTTCTTCTTGATTCCTATTTTGTTATTAAGGTTATATTATGATGTATTGTTGCTTAATTATGATATTTCTTGATGCTAAACCTAGTATTGTTGTATATGTGATGAATTGACCCCAATTCCGTAACCCTAGGTTATAAACTAGTAATAGAATTACTACACCATTTTAGGCCTACGGCTACACTAAATCTGAGCAACGCTTGAAAAGTGTTGCCTAAAATAGTTTTGGGAACACTTTTTAAATGTAGCCTAATTTTTTAACTTTTCGCAACGATAATATTGGCAACACTTATAAAGTGTACCATTTAATGATATAGACTACACTTTATAAGCGTTGTCATAGTATGAAATAAATGGCAACAATTATGTATATATATGGCCACACTTTTAAAGGGTCCTATTTTTATAATTGTAAAAACAACACTATAGAAGTGTTGCCTATAGTTTCCCTCCAACATTTTCAAATATTTCACTAAAATATTTGATTCCCTCCAACATTTTCAACTCAGGTTCTATTTCAAATTCTCACCTGAAGAGACTAGAGTTTCACCGAATGCAAGAGATTCTTTCGCAGAAATGGTGTCCCTTCCGATACAGAGATTACTGCTGAGACTGAAGCATAAAAAGAGTAGCACAAAGTGACAATTGTTCTTCATTTCCATGCTACGTAGAGAAGTTTCAAAGAAGGACAGAAAATAAGGAGTGCAAAGTGTTTTTCTTCTTTAGAGTCCATGAAACTAGTCAAAACAAGGTACCTTTTTTTATTGCTATTTGTTTGATTATTTTTACGTCTAGCATATGTTGATTGTTTCAAATATGTGTGGAAAGAGAATTATCTGGTCATTCATTCCACTCTGGGTGGTTCTGATTTGTGTAAGTTAAGCAAGAAAAAAACAAACATTGTCTGTTTGTAAAGTCATTGTGGTAATAGGTTTTGGTGAAATTGAGTGTGTCATGGCATATTTAGTTGAATATTCAGCAAATAACTGGATGTGTTTGACATGGATTACTACACTCTCTAATTTTCAGATATAATTGATCTCTACTGTTTAATGTTTCAAGTAACTGGATGTGTTTGACATGGATTATTACAGCTTAAATTCCTTTTCACTCTCTTCTAATCATCTAGTACTAAAAATAGTCAATTAATTGAATTTTTGTTTTGTGTTTAGAAGTAATTGATTAGTTTGGGATTGTTATTGCTGAAGAATCGAAGAGCACTGCGATTTCTCTGAACATGAACTGAAGAAGACGATTATCCTCTCAGCTTCGTTGTTAAAGATTGGAGAGCTGAAGAAGACGATTTTCTTCAAAGATTTCTGGGTAAACTGCTATTCCATCAGATTTCCTTTTGAAAATTGAAAGAAAATGCTTCAC
>NC_028640.1:40851162-40860816 GCF_001406875.1 Solanum pennellii
CTTTTAAGTGTAGTCTAACAAAAAATAGGTGTTGCTAATGCACGTCTTCAAAGCGTGCCCTTATACCTATTTGGCTACGCTTTATAAGTGTAGCCAAAGATGGCAACATTTAAAAAGTGTTGCCTAATGTCAAAGGTTACGCTTCTTTTGGGAAGCCCCTAAAAAGTGTTGCTGAATGTCCAAAAGTGTAGCCTTTTATCAAAGGCCACACTTTTTGCTAGTTTAGGCTACACTTACATGGTGTTGCTGTAGGCCGAAAATGGTGTAGTGAATTGCATTGTATTCATGTAGTTGACCTAGATATTTTGTTAATACTATTGAATAATGATATTACACATATTATTGGATGAAGTTGGTTGGTTGATGGTAAGACCATGGATTATGGCTTGTGAATGAGATTGACCAAGTCTTTGTGATGTCAAACCTTCACTTTAATTATGATGGCTTGTACTTGGTTATGAAGTTCAATTGAAGTATATCTTGTTGTTGGATTAAGTAGGTGTTTTTATGATGATGCGATTGAAATGTCTTAGTTATGTCGCTTGTGATATTATGATTAAAGATATAATGATATAAGGTTGGTTATGAAGTACCTATGTGCCTTACTATGATATGATAATGTATATGTGGTAAACTCATATGTAAGGATTGTACTGAAAGGTGTTCTCATGCAATTCCTATTGACATAATGACTATGACTACACAAGGAGTTATTCTACTATGACCCAAATTATGTTATGATTGTTAATGAAAGACATTTCAAAAGGGAATCTAGCTTAGCGCCTAGTGAACTAGTAGTGAGGAGTATCCATTCCCAAGTAGAAAAGGTAGGTTCACTAATGTACTCATAAGATTGTGATTACAATGCCAAGGGCATAAACAAGGTCTCAAACATATCTCCTAGTTCTTGAACTATGTTTCCCCCATAGGAATACTAGTTACTGGTTCTACCTAGATGCTATGTTCATGTCTTCGTACTACCTTTGCAAGTAGTCCACCTTCTTTCGGTGTAAGGTTTCATGACACCGGCTTCCACATTAGCACATGTGGTGTATGTTGGTTAAGGCATGTGTTCGTGAAAGTAAATTAACTAATAAAGTGATGTCTAACTAAGATGACTTAAAGGGTTTTCACTTAGTCAAGAAAGTTGTTTGACACTCTACAAAATATTTCTCTAGTTGGCCTTGGGGGAAGTGTTAGAAGGATGTTCTTATGTTTTTATGATCTTATAAAAAGAATGATATACATGTGCTGACTTTACATGAGGAGGATACTATATGATGTATTTTCATGTATGAACGTTCTTTTTGATCGATATTGCTAAACATGATGATGACTACTCTTTGTAATGTGTTATGTGATATTACGAATTGCTTATGATTTTTTATTTGGTTTACTTCGTTGAGTAAGGTCATGGGGCTTTACTTGGTCATTGCACTTGTACATTTAATGGTGGGTTATTAGTAAGGGTCTTTTATATGTAGTAATGTAATGAACACTTATACATGCTTTGTTGTTATAACATGATGTTGGAGTTGCTTTGCTATGGTTCTAATATGCTATACACATATTACTTAACTATACTTGATGCTTGTTGGTATTGTGTTGGATATGCTACTGTCTCAATAAATAAATGTATACATATGTTCTTGATTGTGCATAAAGCTTTTCAAAGTAGCTTGGCATGGTTTTGAACAAATGTTCATTATTTCTATATTGTGTTTGCATATGTTTCCATGCCTAGTACAAGTGATGTACTAATCCCTATTTCTCCTTTTTTCCTAAACATATTAGATTTTGGTCGTTGAAGGGTTCGTGACCAATTTGCAAGGAAGGCTTGGATCATTTCTCAAAGTGAGGGTATGTCCTCAAGATCCTACGATGATGCCTTTTTTCATTCTACATACGTGACTTGCTATAGTCTAAAGACATTCATTTTACCCTTATTGTTCAAGATAGTATAGTAAAACCTAAGTGGCAATTATACATTTGTGTAGGGTTATGCACGGATTGTTCTATTCCGACATAGATGGTTTTATATGAGATAAGGGCTATACACAAACTATTTTATTTCGACTTAGATGGTTTTATATGAGACATCTCCATTAGAGTCAATATCGTGCATATTTTATATGTTAAATTAACGTAGAAACCTATGTAAGCTTCCTAAGTGACGAGTCTATGTAAACTCCCTATGTATATACTATTTGTAAGCAACAGATCAATGTTAACCTCATGATGTAGATGTAGATGAAAAGTTTTAAATTTTCTACACTTTTTAGCCTATGAAATGTAATGAAGAATGCTAACAGGCTAGTCTTAGTCCTCTCTGAGGACAACGATGCCGGTTACATCTAGGGGGTGCTCCCTGGATGTGACACTCTTCATGTGCTCTTTATTGAATTACTCTATCAGTTTAAAGGCTAGCACCGAGAGAATATTCTTGTGGAGTGACTCTTCTTTAAATGAGACTAGAGTACAACGAAACTCTTGATATTCCTTAACCATGTGCATACACGTGATGTGTCCTAGTTCTTCCATTGGCAAGTAGAACACCCTTCATCGGAGTAGGGAAGACTCTAGATTCCATGTCTATCTACCATTTTTAATGTCAGCTATTGCCTATTGTCATCATCTAGGATACCACTAGCAAAGGCTAGCACAAAGTGAGTATGCTTTAGACCATAGTAGCTAGGCATGGAATCTGAAGTCTTCCCTAGTTTGATGGAGGGTGATCTACTTGACAATGTTAGAACTTTAACACATCCCATGTAGGCACATGGTTGAGGAATATGAAGGGTTTATTTGTACTCTAGCCTCATTCTTAACTCCCCTAGCAATACTCGCTCTGTGCTAGCATTTGTTCTCATAGAGTATTTCAATGAAGAAATACATGAAGAAATTCCATATAAAGTTCACAACCAAATCATAACACCTTACAAAAGCGGTCCCCTAGGGTTGCCTTACAATGGACAAGAGGTTAGCTCAATGATTTTCCTAAGAATGATTTCCTGCCTTTCCAGCCAACGGTTCCTTTGTCCACCATTCACACAAGAATGATACAATTACGAATTTCGACTTCAAGGATATCAAAACCTTTTTTACGAAAAGGTTTCACATAATGACCTTCTTTACATAGTTCAAGGTCTCACATACAATACAAGGGTGCACTAAAATTACCTAGTCAAGAGATCACATATTCACATATTATTCATGCATCAAGAAGAGGTATGTAGTCTACCTAAACAAGACACATCAATAGTTCAATTTATCACATATAACATATCTTTGAAGTCGCACATAAGAGAAACCGAGTAAAATTTAGGTCACCCTATACACTACTATAGGATCATCAACATAACCATCACAAGACTCATATAGCCAATTAGGAAGAATCATGCACCAATCCTAAGACTACACACATAATTATATAGTCATAGTCTAACATGATCACTTAATGTCAATAGAAAAACACATACTTTCACATTAATCACATATAGATAGATAGAATCATACTTCACATAAATCAACTACCCAAACCATCATAATATACCAAGTAATACTGACAAGTCCATGATACTCATTATACACAAAGTATAGCCAACGAGGCCACATAATTCACAATTATAACACCTACCACCTCCACCATAAGTGGACGATACCAATCACAACATAATTCAAGACCTAATTTACATAGATAAATAAAATTAGGACAGCGTACAACCAATCCATTCTAACCATTTCAATTCATAGCTAAATCATCCAATACATTACCAAGAGACCTTTATCCATGACAATGATCATCAATTCAATACCAAAATTATAATACTCAATGAATATAAACAAATTCAATATAGATAAATCATTCTAATACATCATATACATAAATCCAATACAAATCTTACATAATTCAATAGCCCATAGAAAACTATACAATTCATAAGTATCGAGGAATGATCATAACACCCATAATATAGCCAATTTGAAGAATTTATGTTTTTCATGTCTTAATGATCATTTAAGGTTAAAATCATTAAACTAAAACCAATTCAATCAATATTAAATGAATCAAACGTTTTATGCAAGAGCCCATGGCCATATCAATATTAAATGATTCAAAATGTTTTATACCGATTCACCCTTACATTAACAGTAAGCTGCACAAGAAAACAGACCCATCAACTCCTGCCAACGACGGGGCGTAGGTCTATTGACGGGCCATCCTGGCTGGCGTTGGTTTGGATAAGAGACCTATATTTGGGAGATTAAGAACCCTAGGATATGTCTTGAACAATGCCCTCCATCAAAGGGGGATTGACCAACCTACTGGCCGTCGATTGCCTCAATCATTTGGAGTTGGTCTAGACAGCCTTAGGCTCTTGTGAATGGTCCTTCCTTAAGCACCCTTGGTTGGTCCTTGGGGACTTTTTCCCAAATGTTTCAAACTCTAATATTATTGTAACATCTTAGGACCTCTCATATCAATTTCATCCAAAATGAACACATAAAACTCGACGAAACATGCTAAGACACAGAAGGTCAATTCAAGGCAAATCTTTCGAACGTCATGGACGTTCTTGAATGTTTGACCACCAAACCTCATGAAACTTAGCACAACGCCTATAAACACTATTATTACTCATATAAGGACATCATAAGATCATGAAACACACATAAATACATAAAAATACATAAGGTATAGGTGACTAGTCATCCAACTTCTTGGTCATCCCTTGATATTTGACTTCCAATTCACCTAACTCATTCGACACTGCCTCATTACAATATTATAAACCATTTTAGGAAAGTATACCAGCATGACAAACATGTTAGCATTTAGTTTGATGTAAGTCCCTTTAGAGGTGTCACGCCATGCATTTAATCACAACAAGTAGAGAACGCTAGAATGTCATGCATAAGGACAAAAACATAATTGTGAATCTTATTGAAATTAGATAGAGTACAAAGAAGCCCTTGATATTCCTTAACCATGTACCTACATGGTATGTGTCCTAGTTCTACCATTGGCAAGTAGAAAACCTTCCATGGGAGTAGGGAAGACTACGGATTCCATGCCTAGCTAGTATGGTCTATGTCAGTTATTGCCTATTCCTAGCATGTGGGATATATTCTAGTATTTGAAAGGTTATACAAGTTTAGGTAGTGGAATGGGACACAATCTAGACATTGTACGAGTAATCTTTGAAGATGCTAGTGTGTAGGTTCCCTAGGTCTTCTCCAACACCATTATGTGAAAGTCCTTAATTGTTGAATGTGTCCTAAATGACTTAATGAACATAGTTATTTAAGTTGTATGCATTCTAATTAAAAGGGTACTTATCTAGAGTATTTTTAAGGATTGCTTAGGTAGGCTTGTAGAGGTTGTATGGACGGTCTCTTCATGTCTTACTTAGGTGAGTCTTGGACAAATTCTAGGTAGGGAGTTAAATTGATGTAATGGGAATAATATTATTTTAGGCATTCTAGAGATAAACTTTGTTTTGTGTGAAGGGGTTGTATGGGTGGTCGCTTTATAACTCATTCAACTGAGACTCAGAGTAACCTTTGGCACAAGGGTCTTATGGTTGTGAGTTTTGAAGTAATCTTGATGCTAAATAGTGGAATGTGACTATATGTGCTAATATTGACTTAACGTGGTCCTTTTATGCTTATCTTATGATGTTTTCTAGAAAAAAACATGTTTCATACAAATGTTTTTTTTTTTATCATCATTTTATGCATTTCACCATACTTAGTGTACTATAATGTACTAATTCCATATTTTTTTTATCTTTAAACGTGTAGGTTGAATTTGAGAGGAGTATTTGAAGTGAAGCTTGGATATTACCATTCCATTCAAGCAAGTATTGGTTTGTCCTCACTAGAATTGAAGACATTACAATGTCTACTTTTCTTGATTAAAAGCATTGTATTCGACTTAGATATTTCTACATCATGGTGTATAGGCCGTGTCCTAGGATATTCGTGTGTCTAAGATGACGACTTCAAGATTTAGCCTTTACTTAAGATTTTATATTAAAGAGATATTTTGATGTATTATTATTTCGTGTGAAAAGTTTTAATTGCACAATACTTTTCATACATGTATGCAATGAATGATGTCAAAGGGCTTGTACAAGACCTTCGGGAGGTCAAGTACGTCGTGCTACGATTTGAGAATAACATATCTTCTAGGGTATACTCTTGGGTAGTGACAAAGTTAATGAGAAACCTTCCTAAATAGAGGTCTTGAATAGTAATTGATAAAAGTTAGGGTCATATAAATATTAATTGAACTAGAACATATTGATTATGATTGATATTGACTTGCCAAGTTTGTATTAAACCTTAAAGATGAATTATGGCTAGATTCACCTTGTAATTAAGAATGTGATGAGAATTGCTTAAGGAGAAGCCTATTTGTTAAATGTCATTTAATCTATATATGAATGAGGACAGAATGTAGCAAAGCATTTGATCTTAGGTTGTAATGTTGGATTTAGATTTATGATTGGAATTAATGAAAGTGATATAATCACTTGAACATGGAGGGATCGTCAAGGACATCCTTCAATGAGAGAAAAAACGAGGTATAACAAGTAAACCTTGGAGTTTATGCTTGACTACAAGTTGATATGCAACAGACAAGAAGTGTCTTACAAGATAGGTTTCCGACTCCAAGAAAACAGAAGAGTCACACCTAGTAGATGTGAGGACTATCCAAGTTTATGGGGGAAGTCTTACATAGTAGAGTGTGGGTGTTACGACCTAAATTACCCCTTAGGCGTAACTAGCGTCGTCGTCCTCAAAGAGGACTAATACAAGTCCTAAGCATACATCATAGCATATTATAGGTCAAAATGCAGAAAAATTTAAAACTTTACATATGGAGTTTACATAGACTCCTCACATACGAAGTGTACATAGACTTTTCTTTTAGCATAAAAAATCATATAGAAGTCTAAAGTCTCATCTCCCACAAAAACATTCTACAAGATTATGAATCATAATAGTTCGGGCATAGCCCTTAGTCTATCACAATATGCCATATAGTCTACAATTAAGTTTCAACATGAGAATGGAATAATTTTCTCAAACCATAGGCAAAACTAATAAGGCTTGATGAGTGACTTTATCCTCAGAACTCATGAGGACTCACCAGTTGACTTAGGAAAGAGTCAAGTATTCTTCTTTAATGACCACAAATCCACTGAATTGCCCGAACCTAAAATGTTGGATAAAAAGTGAGAAAATATGTATTAGTAAAAACCACATGTACTAAGTATGGATCCTATGCACAAAAATCATCAAAATACATGAGAATAGGACAATTTAGTAAAAATCATGCTTTCTATAAATTCAACTCAACATGCATATAAAATAAGCATAATAAGTAATTTCAACATAATAGCAACCCAACATGTAGAACAACAAAGCAATACTTTTACAATGCCAAAGATCGAACCCCATAATCATATCCAAGGCTAAGTATCACATTAAGCAACCTACTTCATACTTATAACATATTCTCTTAAATTCATCATAACATGATTAATACATGAATACTACTCATAGATATAAAAATAATCATAATCATAGTCATAATAATAAAAGAACACTACTAGAACCATCCCTTAGGATCCCACATGTGCAATGAGTGACAGAAGTCCCATACCCTGCCTAACCCTATGTAGGGTCCTTCAAGACAACCCTAATAAGAGTTCACCTACTTAACATGTTCATTTGCTTTTATATTAGGGAAAGAAGTTCAATAACTAACATGATACCATGTGATATATATAGAATCCGCTGTTCTACTCCCACACCGAGAAGATAGGGTTAACATTTGCCTAAGGTGTAACCATTCGTATGTAGTTGTATAGGTGAATCCAGTAAGTTAGAGTCGTATGTGGGCATATAGTTAAGGTTCAAGGAGATTGTATATATAAACCTTGACTTATTAACGTGTGGTTTTCCATCTCATGAGACAACTCATAATTCTTGAATCCGAAGTTACTAACAAAAGGAACCCACGTGGGAGGCCGGACTTAGTAACGTGAGATCTCCAGCTCATATACATGCCCTTTTGGTGCTAAGCAATTATTCTCTTTACTAATCATATTATCTCATCATACATGTTCAAATTAGCCCAATCTAGACCCCTATGTAAACATCTGATCATATATCGCTCATAGGTAATCACAAGTGAGAGCAATCCTTTCACTTTAGACACCACTTCACAAGTTAGTAATCCTTTCACTTATCACTTTATTGTAATCATAAGAACTACTTTCAACCATTTAATAATCGCATCATAATATATATACATATCTCATGTCTAATTTAATGTTTTAGGGTTAGGGATGAAGAATACTTAACATCAACATCACAACCACACATTAGATTAGAAATATTTCTATCTAATTAACTAATAATTTGTAATTCAATCAAAGAAGAACCAATAAACATACCTCATTGCCCTTCCAAGAACCTTCATACTTCCATTACCAAGTATACATAACCAATTACATATACATGATTAAATAAGGAAGAAATTACATAATTAAAAATAATGTAGTCAATCTACATATTCCTAATCTTCACATTTTACCATATCTATTAATGATTTCTATGAAATAGGGGAAAGGACAAGGTCTAGGGAATTATCATAGGAAATAATCAATAAACCATCAATATATACTTAATCCACATTAATTCATCATAATTAATCACAATTGATTCATAATTTTTATTTTCAAAGAAGATCCACGTGTAGAAGAAAACCTAGATTTTGAAGGATTTAGAAATCATCTTTTCGAGAGACCTCTTGGGGAAAAGGATCCCAAATGTGAAACAAACCATACCTTAAAGATGATACACCACAAAATTGAGAAGAAACTTAGGGGATTTTAGCTTCTTCTCCAAGCTTCAAAGTTTCTTCAATGGGGGATGAGTAAACATAGAATGTAAAGAGAAGGGAGAGCTTTTGGAATTTGTTTTGGTGTTTTAATTTGAGCGAGAGATTGTGAAGGAAAAGTGATAAATAATAAATACATAACCCTCCCCTAAAATACCCAAGAGAATCCCTCATTAAAGTTGACCATTTAATGAAGTCAAACTCTGTAACGACCTGTTTAGTCGTTTTGAGCAGCAGATTTTGATTTCTGGAAAATTGGCTGAGGAAACGGACCCCACGACGGAGCGTCACAGGCACGACGGACCGTCGCAGGGTCTCGTTTCAGCATACTTAGAATTCTGAAATTGGGTACTGAAAATCGACTCTCTGTAATCAGTGACGGACCTGCAGGACGTGCCGTCACACCCACGACGAGCCGTCGTAAGCTCCCGTTGCAAAACACTTCAACTCTTGAGAAATTGGTACGGGAAACGAGTCTCTGACCGTCAGGACGGAGGTGCAGGACGGACCGTCACAGGCGTGACGGGCCGTCATAGTCCACCTGGACTTTGGGGAGGTTGCGACGACCATCGTGACGGACCGTCGCAGGCAGAATCGGATTTCTTCACACGTTTTAAGGGACGCATTGGACTATTCTTTCCTTAATTATAAAGTTAGAGGGTTAATATTAATAAGTCTAATTACTTGGGGGTTAAAAGAGGTAACCTTAAGTTAATTAGTGGGTTTTATTGTCCTCT
>NC_028640.1:40866946-40914931 GCF_001406875.1 Solanum pennellii
TTTTTGTTCTTAGACATTCTTAGTTTAGTAATTTGAGATAGATGTTCTTGTGATGATGACTTCCAGATTTTGGGAAATTAATAGATGTTGATTTGTTTTATTTAATGAGTTTAAGTCTTCCGCATTATTTTCTGTTGATATATGTTAAAATGATAAGGGTTAGATTGGTTGGTTCGCTCACATAGGAGGGAAATTGTGGGTGCCAGTCGCGTTCCCGATTTGGGTCGTGACAAACTCGGATTCAAATTTCAGATATTTTTGTTGGGGAACAAGTCCGCATCGAAGTGGTTTTCACGCAAGATTTGCAAAGATAATTTTAAGAACAGAAGAGTCTGCGATGTGTCTACGCCGCAGACAAAACTTTTGTCTTTTGGTGTGCAAAGTCTGCGATGCGTACTTGCTCCCTCGAAGCACAAAAGTTGCTGCCTCTTGGCAGCTTGCTTGGTCTAAAGTGGGTCCCTTCGTAGACCCCTCGTGCGATCCTTGGGGTTTTGGTCATTGATGTTTTAACCCTATATACATTATTTTAGATATTTAAAGCCTTTTTATAAGTTTTAGACTTCAGACAACACTCCTAAACCTTCCCGAACCTTATGGACGTGCACTAGTGCAGTTTCTTCAGTTTGTGGACGTCACGGTCGTTTCATAGTGTTTTGGTTCTCACACTACTTAGACAAGTTTTGTTACACTTATTTAGTTCTAAAATGATCATTAGTCATTTTGTGAAGCTCTAGTCTAGGTCATACAAGTTACGATATGTGTCAATACTCCCCCCCCCCTTAGGAACATTCATCCCCGAATGACGCCTTTCGACCTCTATAGGAAGAAGAGACTCAAGAATAGCAGTCCAACCAGCAAAAAGTATATAAAAAATGAGTCACATTTCATTGGAGAAATTCTCCACTGTTTTCAACATATAATCATAGAATTAACACATAGGAACTAAATCAACAACATTATATATAAGAGCTCAACTTTTTCATCGTATAAGGAAGAACTACCTTCTCCATTTAACTATGAGATATTTTGAAAATCAAGAGTTTTACATAATGATTTCTTATCAAAACAACATCAAGCATGTACAAATTTCTTGAATACATATAGCACAACACATACTTAAGTGAAAGTTAATCATAAGAAACATGTTCCAAAAAAACTTAACTTAAGCATGAATTTCTAAATCAATATCCACACATTAGAAAAAACAAGATAATTCCATTATTTTTCATATTAATCATATAAAGAATTACTAGCCTGAGCCTTGGCTAAGAGTTAGAGGGAAAAATGTGAGGATAGTGGGACTTCGTATTGGCCTGGGCCTCCCATGTAGTTCCCTCAACAAAGTGGTTCCTCCATAGAACTATTACAGAGAAAAACTCCTTATTCCTCAATTTCATAGCTTGATGGTCAAAGATCTCAACCAGGACCTCTTCATAAGAAAGACCCTCTTTTACCCCTAACCCTTCTAGAGGATGAATGGAAACCGGGTCCCAAATAAACTTTTTGAGCATGGGAACATAGAAAACCCGGTGCATTGTGCCTAACTCATTGGGAAATTTATACTCATAGGTCACACTCCTGACCCTTTTAAAAAATTTATACAGCCCCACATACCGGTGAATAAGTATCACCTTCATTCTGAACCTCATCACCTCTTTCACGGGTGAAATTTTCAAAAAGACCCAATCTTCTACTTCAGATTCAAGGTCCTTCTTTCTATTGTTGGCAAAAGATTTTTTTCCGACTTTGAGAAGTTGTTAGCCTATACCTTATAACGCAAACCTTCTCGAGGGATTCATAAATTAAATCGTGACCAAGTAGAGCAAACTCACATACCTCATACCACCTAACTGGGGATCTACACCTCCTCCTATAAAGTGCCTCGAATGGTGCCATAGAGATAGTCGAATGGTAGCTATTGTTGTAGGAGAATTCTATCAAAGGTGGTAGGTCATCCCAATTTCCCTTAATGTCTATGACACATATCCTAAACATATCTTCAAGAGTTTGAATAGTGCGCTCCGCTTGACCATCCATCTTGGGATGAAAAGAGGTACTAAGCTTCACCTTCGTACCAATCCCACTTTGAAAAGCTTTCCAAAAATGGGAGGTAAATTAAGTGTCTCTATCCAAAATAATGGATAAAGGGAATCCATGTATTTTCAATTATTCTTTGAGGTACAATTTCGCATATGCCTCCTCAAATAAGTGACTATGATAGGAAGAAAATGTGCCGACTTGGTCTATCTATCCACAATGACCCATATCTAGTCGTGTTTCCTTCGGATACGAGGCAGCCCAACTACGAAGTCCACATTAATATCCTCCCACTTCCATATGGGAATATCAATATTTAGAGTTAAGCAACCCGACCTTATGGTGTTCCGTTTTTACTTTTTGGCAATTCAGACACTTAATAATAAAATTGACTATGTACGTTTTCATACCATTCCACCAATAAATTTCTCGTAAGTCATGGTATATCTTTGTGGCACCCATATCATAGTCCTTTAAAAGTTCTTTAAAAGTTCTAACCATTGTCTTGTACATAGGTTCAAATATTTTTGGGTAAACATATATTGTAAACTCTTGTGATCGGTGAATACATCAACATGTACCCCATAGGGATAATGTCTCCAAATTTTCAATGTAAATACCAAGGAAGCAAGATCAAGGTCATGAGTTGGGTAATTATTAATATGTGACTTGAGTTGTCTAGAGGAATACACTATGAATTTCCCATATTATATGAGCAAACATCCTAGACCCACTCTGGAGGCATCACAATAAACCACAAACCATTCGGCACCCTCCAGTAGAGTTAATATAGGAACGGGGGTGAGTCTATCTTTAAATAATTACAAACACTTTTCACATGATTTCAACCTATCGAATTTGGACTTCTCTGTGGTTAAGGCAGTCAATGGAGATGCGATAGACGAGAATCCCTCTACAAACCTCCTATTGTAACCAGCAAACCCTAGAAAACTTTGGATATCGGTAGGACTCAATTGTTTATGACAACTTTTAACCACTTCCGTCTTTCTTGGATAAACCTCTACCCCTTCACTAGAGACAATGCGACCAAGAAAGGAAACCAATCTCAACCAAAACTCATACTTGCTAAACTTAGCAGAAAGTTAGTTATCCTTGAGAACTTGCAAAACTATTATCAAATGTCTCATATGATCATTTTCACTCCTAGAGTATATCAAAAAGTCATAAATGAAAACAATCACAAACAAATCAAGATACTTTTTAAAAACTCGATTCATAAGATCCATGAATGCCGCCGGGGAATTTGTTAGACCAAATGACATCACTAGAATTCAAAGTGATCATATCTTGTTCGAAATGCCATTTTTGGAATATCAACCTCCCACACTCTAAGTTGATGATAATCCGACCTCAATTTAATATTTGAAAAGTAACTCTCTCCTTGGAGTTTATCAAACAAGTCATCAATCCTAGGGAGCGGGTACTTATGACTTTGTTTAATTGACGATAGTCAATGCTAATTCTCAATGACCCATCCTTCTTCTATACAAACAATATCAGAACACCCCATGGAGATATGCTCGGTTGAATAAATGGCTTATCTAACAAATCTTTGAGTTGATGCATTATCTCCTTCAACTTGTCCACGGCCATCCGATAAGGAGGGATTGCAATAGGTTGTATAGCTGGCAATAAGCCTATGTCGAAGTCAATCTCCCATTCGTGAGGAATTCCGAGAAGGTCATCGGGGAAGACCTCTAGAAATTCCCTCACTATGGGTACCGACTCTATGGAAGGGGCCTCGTATTGAAGATCCCTAACTCTTCCTATGTGGTACACACAACCCTCCAAAATCAATTTGCAAGTTTTTAGACATGAGATGAGCTTACCCCTAGGATTTGAGTTTCCTCCCTTCGATTCAAAAATGGGTTCATTTGGGAATTGAAATTTCACTATCCTCATCCTAAAATCAATAGAGGTAAAGCAAGCATGCAACCAATCCATAACCAATATAACATTAAAATCTAGCACATCAAGTTCTATCAAGTAAACTTATGTAACTCTTTTGAGCGAGTAACTGGGACAACCTTTAAAGACTTTATTAACCACCACGGAATCACCCATCGGGGTAGAAACCAAAAAAGGTTCCTCTTATAAGTCGAGTAGTTTTTCAAATTTCGTGGCTACAAGACAGGTCACAAATAACAACGTAGCTCTCGTATCCAACAAAGCATAAACATTAAATGAAAATAATTTTAACATACTGGTGACCATGTCCGGTGAGCTCTCTTGATCACTTCGGGATTTGAGAGTTTAAAAGCGATTCTTCTTAGGAGCATCCAGATTTAGGGAAGTTTCTTTAGCTTGAGCATTTTCCCTTCCTTGAGTCTTCATCATAGGGAAATCTCTCTTCATGTGACTGCTCTTGCCACAACCATAGCAATTACCTGTGCCAACAATGAACTTACACATCATATTGTCTACCACATTTTGAACAAAGAGGCTTCCCTAAATAAGAACCACCATCTTTCCCCTCTTGGGGCTTAGGAGTAGACACATTACTTTTGTTGACCCTTGGAGAATTAGGAGGGCCTGTCACATCCGGGGAGCACCCCCTAGATGTAATCGGCGACGACATTCTTTTTGAGGACTAAGACTAGCATGTTATCTTACATCATTACATTCATAAGTCAAAAATGCGGAAAATTGTAAAAGAAAACAATTATTTCTACATTGTGGTTTACATAGACCTCTACATACACATAATATATATATTGAGTATTCATAGACCCTTGATATAGAAATATTATACAATCTTCTACTTTTATTGCACATAGATACATAAAATATAACATAGTCTCAAATGGATGAATGAGAATTCCAAGTCTTCCTTCAAAGTCGTCTCAAAGCCCTTCAATGACCAGAACCTGTATAAAGTATGAGACCATATGCACACATATCATGAAATCATGCTAAAAAGGGACATTTCATTTGAGTATACAATTTACTTTGAAAAGCCTTATGCATAATAAATAAAACCATACCAATCATCAAGACATATTCCTTAAGTCAAAAACATGTACATTTCAACACCAACCATACTAAATTTAGGAAAGTCGACATTCATATCATATAATTGAACACATAGTCAAGGCAACTCTATCATCAAGTTATAATAGTCATAAGCATGAATAAGAGTTCATTTCAACATAACCAAAGTACGAAATTAACCATGAACCCTCATTAAGTCAACAAGTACAATGACCAAGGAAAGCCCTATAACCTTACTCAATCAAGTAAACTCAATAAGAACCATGACTAACATCCAACTTCACATAACATATCATATAGGAGTACATTTTATCATACTTTAGTAACAGAGACCAACACAATTTCAAAAGTTTTTCAACATCATAAGACACCATCAATGTTCAAGATCATCTTATGTATATCATGTACCATTTATAAGCATACATATATATAAGAACATCCTCCTAAGACTACCCTCAAGGCTAACTAGTGCAATGTTTAGGTAGAGTCATATACCCCTACCTTGACTAAGCTAAATACCTTAGGTTATCCTAGTTAGAGTTCATTCCTCTAATTCATTTTAACTTTTGGGAACATCTTGTCTTAACCGGCATATACCACACGAGCTAATGTGGAATCCGGTGTCATGGAAACCTAGACCTAATGAAGGTGGACTTCTTGCCAAGGTAGTACCACAACATGAACGTAAGAACTAGATGGATCCATTAGCTAGTATTAATTTGGTGACAACATAGTTCATGAACTAGGAGATGTAGTTGGGACCCTTTTTATGCTACATGCATTATGGTCTCCAATCTCAAGATTACATTAGTGATCCTACTTTCCCTATGTTGTAAGGGACACTCCTCACTCTAGTTCACTCTTTGCTAACCTAGAGTTCCTATTGAAATGTCTTTAAAGTATTTATTAATCATCATACCTTAATGTACGTCATAGGGTTTATCTCTTGTATAAGCATCATCATCATAGACCATTAAGAATTTAATGAGTATAGTCATTTCAATATAATTCATATAAGTGAGGTTAGCACATTTAAATAACCACATCATAATAAGGCACATACATCTTAGCCAACACCCTACAAACCATAGTAAAGACATTTCAATTTAACATCATACCAACCCTATCAATCCTAATACAAGATATACTTCAATGCAACATCATTACTTAATCTCAAGTAACGACAATTGAAGTTAAGAATAGGGATCACAAGACTTACCAAGTATCCTTCATAATTCATCATCAATCTCTTACCATAAACCCTTAAATCAACCCAATAAGGGTTAATATAAATGTATATCAATAACCAACATGATAAAAAAGCCAATTGAATCACTATATCACAATACATTACTAGTTCATAGCCTAAGATAAGAGAATTAGGTAAAAATCATAAACTAGATCAATTAATCAAGAACTAGCATTATAGAACTGTAATTATTCTTATTATAGTCATAATTGATACAATAATATCATCTAGTAGTAATTTAACCGATAACCATTTCAATTGAACTAACATTACACAATTCATATGAAGATCACAACCTAGGTTTAAGGGGTAAAGCTCATCTTCTACAAACTAGACAATCCATCTCGGAATAACATAATTGAGTTATAATACATGTTAATCTATTTATAATATACATAAGAAATCATAAACAAAGTAATTCACAAATTAATTTCTAGATTGGAAAAGACCAACTTGAATTTCATACTTTTGAAATCAAATTGATGGAACCCTTTGGGGAAATAAGTCCCAAAGGTGAAAGAAATTCCATACCTTGTTCATTGAAGAAGATTGACGAATAAAATTTGGTTATTGGGGCCCTATAACCCACCCTGACCTTGACTTCTATGGAGTTCTTCAACTTGAGAGAGAAAGAAGAGAGAAGGAAGAGAGTTTGGGTTTGTGAATTATGAGAGCTTAGGTTGGTCTAATTAGGTTAGGGACTTTATATTTGTTGTTAATTAGTTTAACCGGACATCCTCTAACCCTCAATTAACCTACTAAATAATCAAACTAATTAAATAAATTAATTAAAAACGTGCAGCGAAATCACACCCTTAGAGAGGACTCCCCGTCCACGCCCTGTTTGTCAATCAACGGACCAAGGACCAACCGTCCTATTGGTTCTTGTTGAGTTCAGAGACTGTGAAAAACATGACTCTCATGTATTTGGTTAAGTTTTCATCGACGGTTGCTATCGACGCCCCATCTATTCACACACATTTCCTCGATTTGAACTTGTTTGTGCACACTGCCTCTTGGTATCTTCTTCCCGAAAAGCAAGGTTCCTCCTTTAGGGCCCTTTGTTGGTCCTTGTGGGATGTTGCCGGAACGTTTCAACTATGAACTAACTCTAATGCATGTTAGACACCCTTCCACAATAATTAATCAATTTTCGACTCCGAAAAGCTAGTCAAATAGGCTAAGACACACTAGTACCTCTTTGAACTAGTTTACGGATGTCATCGACATTTTTTGACGTTTTGATTCATAAACATCCTCAATGTATTATATTCATTAAAATATGTCTTAAAACAGTGCCTAAACCTTTTGACAGTAATGTTAAGCTTTAGAACATTTCTTAGATATTAAAAGTGTTACGTTATCCCCCCCCCCCCTCATTAGGAATGTTCATCCCTGAATGACACAAGAACTTTTGAAAGGAAGGAATAGACTCAAGACTAGAAGCCCAACCAACCAACAATACATGACAACATGAGTTAAAACATCAATCATAACATTTTCACATAGAAATTCAAAACTTTAATTACCACTTATAAGTCTCAAACATCCTCAGAATTTGCTTCTCATAACAACAACATGAGCTCAACATCCCATATATGAGTCAAATATGCCAAAACTAAACTTACCAATATGCTCAAATGATTTCATAGAGACTAACCATATCAAAGTGCACAACATAACTCAAAACAAGAAAAATTACAAATTTTTTAGTCAATATGCACAATTTCACTATAACTTCACTGTAATGACACAAAAAATGCACATTTTTGCAAAACTTCATAAAAAATAAAAGCAACTTCAGTTTTAGTTATTATTTTCATTATTAATAGGAATGAGTAACCTTAGTTATTAAATAGATGAGGGTAACGGGACTTCATGTAGGCCTTAGTCTCCCATGGTGCACCCTCAACCAGGTGATTCTTCCATAACACCTTTACAGAAGCCACCTCTTTGTTCCTCAACTTCTCTACTTTGTCAAGGATTTGAACCGGAATCTACTCATAGGAGAGGTTATCCTTCACAACTAGACCCTCAATAGGGAGAATGGACTCGGAATCACGGATACACTTCTTAAGCATAGAAACATGGAAAACCGGATGAACCGAAGCCAATTCACTTGGGAGTTTTAAATCATATGCAACCTTACCAACCCTTTGAAAGATTTCATAGAGGCCCACATAACGAGGACTCAACATCCCTTTCTTGCCAAATCTAACCACCCCTTTCAGAGTTGAAATTTTCAAGTACACTTTATCACCTTCTTCAAACTCTAAATCCCTTCTCTTATGATCGGCAAAAGAATTTTGCCTACTATAGGCTGCTTGCAACTGGTTCCTTATGATATGAAATTTCTCAAAAGTCTTATAATCAAACCGAGACGCAAAAGTAAAGGCTAACCCACTTCAAACTATCATATTGAAGATCTACATCTCCTACCATACAAGGCTTCATAAGGAGCCATAGATATGGGTGAATGGTAGCTATTATTTTATGAAAACTCCACCAAGGGAAAATGATTATCCCAATTCCCCTTAAAATCAATGATACAATACCTAAGCATGTCGTCAAGGGTTTGAATAGTACGCTCCGCATGACCATCCGTTTGAGGATGAAAACGGTTCTTAAGTTCACCTTAGTACCCAACCCTTCTTTGAATAACCTCTAAAACCTAGATATGAATTATGCACCCCTATCCGATATGATGGATAGAGAAATACCATGGGGATAAACAATCTCATCTATGAAGACCTTGCATAATCCTCTGCCGAGTAAGTAGACTTGACTAGAATGAAATGAGCGGATTTGGTAAACCTACCCACAACCACCCATATAGAGTCATACTGCTTTTGTTTCCGAGGAAAACCTACAACAAAATCAATATTTATGTCTTCCCACTTCCAAGTAGGAACTTGGTTTTGTTGAAGTAAACCACCCCACTTTTGGTGTTCGACTTTTACTTGTTTGCAATTTCGACACTTTGCAATAAACTCCGCTATGTCCTTTTTTTAAACTTTCTTACCACAACACTTCCCTAATGTCATGGTACATCTTTGTCGAACCAGGATGAACGAAGTAATGGAATCCATGAGATTCCTCAAGAAACTGATTCCTCAAACCATCTATATTGGGAACACAAAATATTCCTTCATACCTCAAGAAACCATCCCCCTAAGGATAATGACTCATTAAACTTGCTAAGAACCGATTCCTTCACCTCCATCAATGGTTGATCAAGGTGTTCTTTGGACTTCACCTCAACCACCAAAGATTACTAGGAGTTATGATGGACCATAAAACTACAATTCGGAGAATCTTCTAACCTATCACCTAATCTAGAAAACATATGAACATAATTCACTAGGTCTCTCTTGGCTTTCTATACATGAGACACAATCATACAACTTAGAGCATTCGCAACCACATTGGCCTTGCCGGGGTGATAGAGAATACTCATGTAGTAATCTTTTTACAATTCCAACCACCTTTTTTGTCTGATATTCAACTCCTTTTGAGTAAACACATATTGGAGACTCTTGTGGTTGGTATATACATCAACATGAACCCCATACAAGTAAGGCCTTCATATTTTAAAGATAAATACCATGACCGCTAACTCAAGATCATGAGTTGGATAGTTCCTCTCATGCAACTTAAGTATTCTAGAGGCATAGACTATTAGTTTCCCATGTTACATAAGCACGCACCCTAAATCCACTAAGGATGCATTACAATATACAACGAAGCCTTTTAAACACTCCACTAATGTCAACACAGGAGCAGAAGTAAGTCTATCTTTCAAGATTTGCAAGATTGTCTCACATGCCTACGACCAATAAAATTTCCTACTCTTTTAGGTCAAAGTATTCAAGGGAGATGCAATAGATGCAAAACGATCCACAAACCTCCGATAATAACCCGCTAGACCCAAGAAACTCATAATGTCGGTTGGAGTCAATAGTTTAGGCCAATTTTCACCGCCTCGATTTTCCTTAGATCAACCTCAACACCCTTACTAGAGATAATATTACCATTAAACACCATCGAACTCCACCAAAACTCTCATTTGCTATACTTGGTAAATAATTTGTTCTTCTTAAGAACTTGTAACACTACCCTCAAATGGTCCATGTATTTAACCTTATTTTTCGAATATATCAAGATGTCGTCAAGTGAAGACAATGACAAATGAATATAGGTAACTTAAAAACACCCTATTCATGAGATCTATAAATGCCGCCGGGGCATTAGTGAGACCAAAGGACATTACGAAGAACTGATACTGACCATATCTAGTACAAAATATCATTTATGGTATATCCGCATCTCTCACCCTAAGTTTGTGATACCCCGATCTCAAGTCATTCTTAGAAAAATGGCTTGCGCCTTGGTGTTGATCAAATAAGTCGTCAAACCTAGGGAGAGGATACCTGTTCTTAATAGTGACTTTATTGAGTTGATGATAATCGATTCAAATTCTAAGGACCCATCCTTCTTCTTCACAAATAAAACCGGAGCACCCCATGGAGAAATAATAGCCCTAATGAAGCCTTTGCCTAGTAAGTCTTTTGGTTGAGACATTAACTCTTTCAATTCGACCGTACCCATCAAAAAGGAAGAAATGAAATGGGATTTGTATCCGGTAACAAGTCGATACAAAAATCAATTTTCTATTCGAGAGGAATACCGTGAAGATCATTAGGAAAGACCTCCAGAAATTCACTCACTAAAGAGACCGACTCAATGGGAGGAATTTTGGAGTCTGAATCCTGGACTGTTACTATGTGGTATAAAAACCCTTTAGAGATCATCTTGCATGCATTTAAACAAGATACGATACAACCTCTAGAAATAGAATTTCCCCCCTTCCACTCTAACATGAACTCATTTGGAAAGTTAAACTTCACCACCCTTGTTCAACAATCTATAAAGCCAAATCAAGCATGCAACCAATCCATACCCAATATGACATCAAAATAAAACATATCAAGTTCTACTAGTTCAACATAAATAACTCTATTGGGCAACATTATAGGACAGTTTCTATATATTCTTTTTGCAACAACTGACTCACCCATCAGGGTAGACACCATAAAAGGTTCATTCAAGATATCGGGCAAAATGTCAAACTTTATAGCTACTAGAGAAGTAACAAATGACAAGGTAGCACTGGGATCAAGTAAAGCATATATATCAACAGAGAAGACTTTAAACATACTGGTCACCACATCGGGGGAAGTCTCTTTATCACCCCTAAGGCGGAGAGCATAAAAGTGATTCTTCTTTGAAGCATCACTAGAAACACTTTCTTTCCCACTCTCTATGTCTTGGACTTTCAAATTTGGGAAATCTCGAACCTCATGCCCACTTTTACCACAAACAAAACAATTATTCCTTACCTTAAGAAAATCACCATAATGCTTCTTGCGAACCTTCAACAAGTTGGCTTCTTGGTTGGTGAACTGGTACACCTTCCCTTTTGAGGCTTAGGGTTAGACAACCTATAATCCCTAGCCTTAGGGAACTTTGAAGGAACTTTATTAGAAACCCTATTTTTGAACCTAGGCTTGTCTTGGATATCAAGCCTACCTTTTGAAGAACCACTATCAAAAGATATTGCGCTCTTGGCATCTTTACTCTTTCTCTTAGCCCTTGCCTCTTCCATTTGTTGACCATGAACCATGAGACGAGAAATGTTCATATTGTCATGTAGCATACACGAATGACACTATTCATGCAAGTCATCTGACACTATTGTCACAAAGCGGTTCATTTCATTCCTAGGATCAAAAAACAAAGAAGGACCATATTTTAAAATTTTAGTGAATTTCAAGGAGTACTCAAGCACACTAATACCTCCTTTACGAAGGTTGATGAACTCAAAAACTTTAGCTTCCCACTTCTTCCTAAGAAAGAATTTATCAAGCAAAGCCTTCTAGAACACCTCCCAAGTCACGAGTCCACCTCTCAAAGGCCTATTGTCCCTCCATTGGACGTATCATGCTTGGGCCACATCCTTGAGTTTGTAAGTGGATAGTCTAAGCTTCTCACTAGTAGTTAATCCCATATCATAAAGGATCGTGTAGTTTTAATCAATCAACTCCTGGGATCTTCATCAACCTTGGACCCATATAAAGTAGGGGGATTCATCCTATTGAAATCCGTTAAACGGGAGGTCATAGTACCAACAAGTTGGTTGGCTTGGGGTTCAACCTCCCAAATAGCTTGAGCCGTCATGGCTTGAACTTGAGTAGTGACGACATATTCTGGAGTAGTAATGGCTTGGGACATGTGAAAAAGAGCCGTCATTATCTCACTATCCATCAAAGGAGGAGAATTGACTGGGGCTTAGTCATCATTGACATCTTCTTTAAGAGGAGGAACTTGATTGTTTCGGGGAGGAGCTTCTGCACTGACAATCTCTTTTTCAAGTCTTCGTGTAGCGTTCTTTCGAGAATTTATTTTCTATAATTACAATAAAAGGAATAATCACAATACATACTAAAATCACGCGGATTCAAAACCCTAGAGTCATGATATTGGACTTCCAAGAAAGTGAGAGTTTCCTAAGCATCGCATAGGTTCCTATTCATAAGTGTGGCGCACTTCACAATTATTAATACGAATATACATAGATGTGATTGAGAGAAACATCTACTCAAAGATATTAAACCTCATTCTCTGATACCAAGTTTGTCACAGCCGGGGAGCACCCCCTAGACCTAACCGGTGTTGTCGTCCTCTTTGAGGACTAAGAATATCCTCTTAGCTTACATAATTACATTCATATGTCAAAATGCTGAAAATTATAACTTTTTAATACTTCAACATTGAGATTTACATAAACCTCTACATACACATATATTTATATTGAGTATACATAGACACTTCATATAGGAATATTACATAGTCTTCTACTATTATTGCTCATAGATATATAAAATATACATAGTCTCAAATGGATGTCTCATCTTATAAAAATCTAACAAGAGTATAACAACATGGGCCTAGCCCATATATACATGTAATAAACCCACATATATTTTATACAATTTTTAGTACTCAAATTAAAAAGGAAAGAACGTAAGAGTGTTAAAAGTAGAACAACTTCATAAGCATTATATTGGCATTGCCCTCGAAAAATGAGGACCTACCCAACGTGGATGAATGAGATTTCCAAGTCTTCTTTCAAAGTCGTCTCAAAGCCCTTCAACAACCGGAACCTAAAATAATGGTAGAAAAGGGAGAAAACAGGGTTAGTACACCACTTGTACTAAGTTAAGACTATATTCACACATATCATGATATCACACTAAAAAAGGACATTTCATTTTAAGTATGCATTTTATTTTGAAAAGCCTTATGCGTAATCAAGAAAACAATACCATCATCAAGATATATTCATTAAGAAAAATGGATGTACATTTCAAGACCAACAACACTAAATTTAGGTAAGTCGACATGCATATCACGTAATTGAACATATAGTCAAGGCAACTCTATCATAAAGTTATAATTGTGATAAGCATGAGAAGAGTTCATTTAAACATAACCAAAGCAAGACAATTACACATGAACCCTCATTAAGTTAACAAGTACAATGACCAAGAAAAGCTCCATAACCTTACTCAATCAAGTAAACTCAATAAGAACTATAAGTAACATCCAACTTCACATAACATATCCTATAGGAGTACACATTATCATATTTTAGATACAGAGACCAACACATTATCATAAGTGAATTAAACATCATAAGACACCATCAATGTGCAAGATCATCATATACATATAATGTACCATTATAAGAATATACGTATATAAGAACATCTCCTAAGACTTCCCTCAAGGCTAACTAGTGAAATGTTTAGGTAGAGTCCAATACCTATTCCTAGACTAAGCTAAACCCCTTAGCTTATCCTCGTTAGAGTTCATTCCTTTGATTAATTTTACCTTTTGGGAACATCTTGCCTTAACTGACATAAATCACATGAGATAATGTGGAATCCAGTGTCATGGAACCCTACACGGAAGGAAGGCGGACAACTTGCCAAGGTAGTGGCAAAACATGAACTAGCAACTACGTGGATTTCACTAGCTAGTATTCCTATGGGGGCCACATAGTTCAAGGACTAGGATCTATAGTAGGGACACTCTTTATGCTACATTCATTATGGTCTCCAATCTCAATAGTACATTAATGATCGTACCTTCCCTATATGGGAAAGGACATTTCTCACTCTAGCTCACTCGGCGCTAAGCTAGAGTCCCTTTTGAAATATCTTTAATGTCTTTATTAATAATCATTGATTAATGTAGGTCATAGGGTCTATCACTTATATAATCATCATCATCATAAATCAATAAAAAAATTCATGAGTATAATTCTTTCATTACAATTCATATAAGTGAGGTTAGCACATTTATATAATCGCATCATAAAAAGGCACATTGGTAAGTTATCACCATTCCTCTATCATATATATCTTAGCCAACGTCTCACAAACCGTAGTCAAGATATTTTAATTCAACATCATAACCAATCCTCATGTAAGATATACTTCAATGAAACATCATTACCTAATCTCAAGTAAGCACAATTGAAGTAAGGAATAGGGATTACAAGACTAACAAAGTCTCCTTCATAATTCATGATCAAGGTCTTACCATCAACCCTTAACTAATACCAAAAAGGGTTAATACCATTATACATTGATAACAAACATGACAACAAAGCCAATTGAATCACTATATAACAATCCATCACTAGCTTATAACTTAATATAAGAGAATTAGGTCAAAGTTATAATCAAGATGAATTAATCAAGAACTAGCATGATAGGAAAATAATTCATCCTAATCTATTCATAATTGATTCAATAAAATCATCTAGTAGTAATTCAATCAAAAACCAATTGAACTAACATTACATAATTTATATCAAGATCACAACCAAGGTTCAGGGGTAAAGCTCATTTTCTACAAACTAGACCAATCCATCAAGGAATAAAATAATTGAGTTATAATGTTAATGTATTCATAATATACATAATAAATTATAAAAAAAGTAATTCACAAGGTCAATTTCGAGATTGCAAAAGACCCACTTGAATTTCATACATTTGAAATCAAGTTGATGGAACCCTTTCGGGAAAGAAGTCCCAAAGGTGAAAATAATTATATAACTTGTTGTTTTATGAAGATTTATGAAGAAACTTTGGTGATTGGAGCCTTAGAACCATCCTTCACCTTGACTTTTATATGTTTTTTCAACTTGAGAGCGAAAGAAGAGAGAAGGAAGACGGTTTGGGTTTGTGATTATGAGAGCTTAGGTTGGTCTAATAATGTTAGGACCTTTATATAGGTTTTTATTAACTTAATTATTATCCTTGACCCTTTATTAACCTCCTAACTAACAAAACAAATTGAATTAATTAATTAAGAACGTTTAGCAAAATCACACCCTCACAGACGACTCCCTGTCCACGCCCCGTAAGACAATCTACGTACCAAGGACCAACAATCATGATCGTCCATCATTAAGTTCATAGACTGTGTAAAAAAGGACACTCATGGATTTGTCTAAGTGTTCATCGATGCGTCGTCGATTGGCACTCGTTTGTAAACACTACCTTTTGACAGCTTCTTGCAAAAATGCTAGGGCCCTTGGTTGTTCCTTGGGGAGTTGTGCCCGGTTTTTTGACTATGAACTAAATCTTATACGTTTTAGACACCTTTCAACAAAAAATCAAAAATTTCTGACTACGAAAAGCTAGTCAAATAAGCTAAGGCAAGCTAGTAACTCAATGAACTAGTTTCCGGACGTCATGGACGTTCTTTGATGTTTTTATTTACAAACCTCCAAAATGACTTAAATTCATTAATATAGACCTTAAAAAAGTGTCTAAACCTTTTTAAACTTATGTTAGTCTCTAGAATACATCTTAGACTTTCGATAAGACGACCTTTGTTGGAAAACCTCTTTTTGAACCCTGGTTTGTCTTGAACCTTAAAACTATTCTTAGAAGAATTCCCCTATTCGGTTCTCACATTCTTCAACTCTCCACAAACTTGCTTAAGCTTTTTCTCCTCAATTTGTTCGGCATGAACCATGAGATGAGAGTTGTCCATGCTAGAAATCTACATAGCCGACCTATATTCATTAACCACAAGATCGGATATCTTCATGATAAATTTGTTCATCTTGGACCTTGAATCCCCAAACACAATAGGACTATTCTTTGATAGTTGAGTGAAGTTGAGGCTATGCTCCTTCACAGTCATACCCCCTTGAAGAAGGTTGATGAATTCTTTCATTTTCCTCTCCCAAAGTTCCAAGGAAAAGAACCTATCAAGGAATGCCATTTTGAAAGCTCCCTAACTAATTGGACCTTCAATAACTGGCCTCTCATCCTTCAAAACCTCATACCACACTTGATCTACATCATTAAGTTCGTAGGTGGCTAGTTCCGCCTTTTCATTAGAAAAACACCCATAGCATCAATAACTTTGAACACTTCATCAATGAACCCTTGTGGGTCCTCCTCCTCCATATAACCATATAAAGTAGAGGGGTTCATACATGTGAAATACCTAATCCTTGAAGCGGTGGTGATAACATTCGGGTTCACCGACACCCTTGCATCCCTATCAACTTGGGTAGCCAACGTTAATGTCAAGATATGAATGACCGACGTTATCTTATCATTAGTCATAGTCCCTTCTTCAATCGGAACTTGAGGGTTTTGAGGAGCTTGAGAGGGTACCGCCTAATTCAAATTATCCTCTTCAGCCCGTCGAGCGTTGTTCCTTCTTGTATTCATTTCTTATAAGCACAAGAAAGAGTTTAGAAGAAAAGGACTAAATAGAGATAAGACTTTTAGGCATGACTAAGGAATAACAAGAGAGTGAAATTTCCTAAGCATCACCTAGTCTCTCATTCATATGTGTGGTGCACTTCATAGTTATGAATAAGACCCTATGTGGTTTAGTGAGACGTCAACCCTAAGATTACTCAACCTCATGCTCTAATACCGAGTTTGGTATGACCCAATGTACCCCTCAGGGGCAACCCACATCGTCGTCCTCTAAAAGGACTAAGACAAGCCTTTATCATACATCATAACACATTAGAGGTCAAAAATGTTGAAAAAATTTCAATTTTACATATGGAGTTCGAATAGACTCCTCACATACAAAGTGTACATAGACTTCTCTTTTAGCATAATAAATAATATATATTTCTAAAGTCTCATGTCATATATAAACTATCTACAAGAGTATGAATTATAATAGTTTGGGCATAGACCTTAGTCTATTACAATATGTCATATAGGCTACAATGAAGTCTCAACATGAGAATGGAATAATTGTCTCAAAACATAGACAAAACTAATAAGGCTTGATGAGTGGCTCTATCCGCAGAACTCATGAAGACTCGCCAATTGACTTAAGAAAGAGGAAAGTCTTCTTCTTCAATGACCACGAATCTCCTCAACGGACCGAACCTAATATGTTTGGGAAAAAGGGAGAAAATATGAGTTAGTTCAAACTACATGTCCTAAGTATGACTTCTATGCACAAAACTCATCAATGAATGTGAAAAGGAAAATTTAGTCAAAATCATGCTTCCTGTCAATTTTAACTCAACATGCATAAATAAGAAGCATAATAGGTCAATTCAACATAATTGGTTCCCAACATGTAAATTAGCTAAGCAATACTTGTGCAATACCAATGATAGATTCCAATAATCCTATCCAAGGCTAAGTATCACATTAAGCAACCCACTTCATACTTACAAGATATTTTTTTGAAGTCATCATAACATGATTAATGCATGAATACTACTCATAACTTGTAAACATAATTATAATCATAGTAATAATCATAAAAGAACATTACTAGAACCAGTCCTTAGGATCCCACATGTGCAATGAGTGAGAGAAGTCCCATATCCTCCCTCACCCTATGTAGTGTCCTTCAAGACAACCCTGATAAGAGTTCACCTACTTATGATGTTCATTTACTTTTACATTAGGTAAATAAGTTCAATAACCTACTTGAGACCATGTGAACTACATGGAATCCAATGTTTTACTCTCACTCATAAAAGAGAGGGTTAACACTTGCCTAAGGTGTAACCATTCGTACATAGCTATCTAGGTGGATCCACTAAGCTAGAGTCCTATATGGCCACATAGTTAAGGGTCAAAGAGATTGTTTATATAAACCTTGACTTACTAACATGGAGATTTTCATCTCATGAGACAACACATGATTCAGGAATCCGGAGTTACTAACGTTAGGAACCCATATGGGAGGCCGGACTTACTAATGTTAGACCTCATTCTCATATACATGCCCCTTCGGTGATAAGCAATTATTCCCTTTTGTATTCATATTATTTCATAATACAAGTTTACAATAGTGTCTTCTATACTCCTATGTAAACATCTTTTCATATATCGCTCATAGGTCATCATGACAATTTAGAACAATCATTTCACTTTAGACACCACGTAACAAGTGAGTAAACCTTTCACTTATCACTTTATTGTAATCATAAGAACTACTTTCAATCATACAATAATTGTATCATAACATGTACACATAGCTCATGTCTAATTAAATGTCTTAGTGTTAGGCATGATAAAAACTTAGCATCAACATAACAACCACACATTATACTCAGAAACATTACTATCTATGTAATTTACAATTCGTAATTGAATTCAATAACAACAAATGAACATACCTCATTGCCCTTCTAAGAACCTTCATACTTCCATTACCAAGAATACAAAACCAATTACATATCCAAGGTAAATTTAAGAAGCTATTACATAATTAACAATAATGTAGTCAATCTACATATTCCTAATCTTCACAATTCACCATATCTATTCAAGTTTTCATGAACTTGGGGAAAGGACAGGGTCAAGGGAATTATCATAGAAAATCATCAATTGACCATAAATATATACATAAACCACATTAGTTCATCATAATTAACTATAGTTAATTCATAATTTTAGTTTTTCAAAGAAGACCGGTGTGTAGAAGAACACCTAGATTTTGGGGGATTTAGAAATCTTCTTGTGGAGGATCTCTTTGGGAAAAGGATCACAAGAGTGAAAGAAACCATACCTTATAAATGAATAACCATGAAATTGAGTAGAAAGTTGAGTCATTTGATCTTCTTCTCCATACATCAATGCTTCTTAAATAGGGGATGAGTACAGAGAGAATGTAGAGAGAACGGAGAGCTTTTGGGATATATTTTGGTGTTTTGATTTGAGTGAGAGATTATGAGGGAAAAGTGGTGAAAAATACATATATAAACCTCCCCTAAAATACCAAAAAAATCCACACTTAAGTTGACCATTTAATGAAGTAAAACTCGGATTCAAATTTCAGATTTTTCGTCGTGGAATGAGTCCACATTGCAGCGCTGCTCCCGCAAGATTTTCAAATGTAATTTTTTAAACAGAAGAGTTTGTGATGTGTCCGCGTTGAAGAGAAAACTTTTTGATTTGGGTGTTCCAAGTTCGCAATGCGGACTTGCTCCCTCTATGTACAAAATCTTCTGCCTCTTGGAAATGTGCTTGGTAAAAAGTGAGGTCCCTTTGTGGAGCACCCGGGCGATCCTTGTGGGGTCATACCTGGAAGTTTTGACCATATATACATTATTTTACCTATTAAAGCCTTTTTACAAGTTTTAGACTTCATATAACACTCCCAAACGTTCCTAAAACTTAAGGACATTCACTAGTTCAAATTCACTAGATTTATGACATTATGGTCGTTTCTTTGAGTTTTGGTTCTAAAAGTTCTTAGACAAGTTTTATTACACTTATTTAGGTATAAACTCATAATTAGTCATTATTTGAAGCTCTAGTCTTTGTCATAGAATTTCCAGGATGTGTTAGTGCGTTTTCCCAAAGTTAGGTCTTATCAGTTGAGATCCTTCATATATTTGAGTTAAGGTTTCCTAGAAGAGATATACATATCCTAGGGACTAAAAAATTATTTAGAAGCATCTCATACGGTCCAAAGCATAAGGGACTAAGACTGACTAAATGAAGTAACTCATAGGGTTCAAGATGTGAGGGTGAACTTAGGCATACCAAAGGTGGTATCTCACAGTTCTCATTAATATATATGGACTTAGACATACTATATCATATATAGATCCTTACATGTTAGATTCAGAAGTTTGGGATACAAACTGTGATTGAAATAATTGTTGCATAGTATCAACATTGTGTAGAAAGGTGCGCTGTTATTCATACAATTTCTAATCAGTTGAGGAAAAAATTGTTCTATGTTTAGGGTGTTGATGTAACGCAAAATCTTGGAACAGTTGATGATTGAAAAGTAAGGAATTATACTAGAATTGACTTTGTTTTGTATTGTTTAATGTGTATCAAAATCCTGGCATATGTAGAAAAGTGGGAAAAGAAGCTAATTGATAATGATTAAGTGAAGATCACCGACCCTGCCTGTTTTAACGGTTCGTGGTTGAGCCCATGGAACTGAACCAGTGTGATGGACTAAAGGGAAGATGAATATGAAAGGAACAAGTAAAGACCACGATCAATTCACGGATCATGGTCCTCTCTACGGTCCGTCGTGCATGTCGTGGTGAACATTCCAATGAGTAGTCCTAAAGACCCAAGCTTTGGAAAAATTCCAAGTGAATACCACAGACGTTTTCACGGGATGTCTTTGACGTACTGCGGTACACGTCATGGTTAAACTTAAAGTGAGTAGTGTTGAAGACCTAAATTTTGTGAAATTTCAAAATAAGACCATGCATGTCTTCACGGGCCGTGGTCCAGCTCGTGATACAGATTCCAGTGATTACATCTTAAGAGACACTTGTTGGATGCTCCAAAAGAAGACCACAAAGGGATTCATGGACCGTGAAGCCCTTTAAGGGTCATGATCATTGCTGTGAAAGGGACCGACAGTTCAGTCTTAGTTCATTAGGACTCCTATTAAATATTTTATTAGGAATTATTAGGTCATTTTTTTGGACATTATTGTTGATCTTTTTTTTTTTTGCGACTAGGGATAGTATATCAAGATTTGTTTTTGAAACATTTGAGTTCTTCGATTGTTTTTATCATTTTATCTTCATACATGATTCTTAGAATTTTTTGATCTTTTATTAATGTTCTTTTACGCGAATACATGAGCAACTAAATACCATGAGTGGGGTTGTGGGATTTATGACGATAATTTAATTAAAAGTGTGTAAACAAGTGAAAGGTGATATCTGCTTACAATCTTTTGTTATAGCATTCGATAACATTTTAGTTTATTGAGTGCACAGTTTAGACCAGCATGTATTTGTTCTTTGTTAACGAAAAAAACATCAATTAGGAAAAAGCTTGACTAAGTTAATGAATTGGTGTTAGAGTTGGAGTTCGAGAGAAGAGATCTTTAACTCCATTAAAATGTTAGTGATATTGAATGTTGTTAAACTTAGAGATCGAGAGTATAAAAGTGATCATTATCTAATTAGGCTAAGAAGCGTTATATAAATTCAACTCGCAAAGGTTATATAAATATTGTGTTGAATGATATTCAAATTATAGAAGACAAACTTGGTTTCTCAATGTAAACTGAATCAACTCTACAACAAGATCATGTTCTAATTGTGAATCTGAAGTTTTACAGTAAGTATTGGTAATTAGATTATTTCGACTAAACCTAATTTTAATTTCAGTTATTATTTGCTTTGGAGATCATAACCATATATTAATAAACACGATAGTGAAACCTTATCTGTAAGGAATTTCACTGTGGGGTCGACCTCAACTCTAATTGAGTTCTATAAATTGACAACGAGTGTTTATACTTTTTATATCACATCTGGGAATACCCCCTAGAAGTAACCGGCATCGTTGTCCTCTTTGAGGACGAAGACTAGCCTCTTAACTTATATCATTACATTCATAGGTCAGATATGTAGACCCTTCGTATAGGAAGATTACTTAGTTTTCTAATTTTATTGCACATAAGTATATAAAATATAACATTGTCCTAATAGTTGTCTCATCTCATAAAACCATCTAATAACAAATGTAAGAACTTGGGCATAACCCATATATCAAAGTAAAAATGCCTCACATGGGCTATACAATGTTTCATACTAAATGGAAAATAAAGAAACATAGAAGTCTTAAACTCAAAACAACTCCCTTAACTAGATAGACACATCGCCCTCGGAAAGTGAGGACTACCCTACTTGGATGATCAAGAGATCCAAGTATTCTTCAAGTCGTCTTCAAAAGCACTTCAACAACCAGAACCTAAAATTTTGGGGGAAAGGATGAAATGGGGTTAGTATATTACTTGTACTAAGTATGAGACCATATGCTCAACATACTTTAAAATCATGCTAAGAAAAGGGACATTTCATAAAGATATGCAATTTACTTTGAAAACAATTATATATATTCAACAAGACCATACCAACCAGAAGGATATGTTCATTAAGTCATAGACATGTACATCACAAGAACAAAAACATCGCATTTACATCATAAGAACAAAAACATCAAGTCTAGTCAAGTCAACATGCATAAAATATAGTTGAATACATAGCCACGAATCTCCATCATCAATTCCAATAGTAACAAGCATGAATAAGAATACCTTTCAACATGACTAAAGCAAGACAATTACCCATGAACCCCTATCAAGTCAATAAGTGCAATGACCAAGCAATTCCCCATAAACTTACTCAATCAAGCAACCCAACGAGAATCATGATTAACGTCTTGCTTTACATATCATAAAATTTAAGATTACATAACATCATAATTTAACAATATATACCATCACATATTCATAAGTGGCACCAATCAACATATAATATCAACAATGTGCAAGTTTATCATATACATGTCATATCGTATTATAAGCATTTTAATACATAAGAACATACTCCTAATACTCCCTTCAAGGCTAACTTGTAAAATGTTTAGGTAGAATCCCATACCCCTACCTAACTAAGCTAAACCCTTTAGGTCATCTTAGTTGGAGTTTAATCCTTTAGTTCATTTTACCTTTTGGGAACATCTTTCCCTAATCGACATATACCACATGAGATAATGTGGAATCCGGTGTCATGGAGCCCTACACCAAAAGAAGGAGGACTACTTGCCAAGGTAGTATCAAACCATGAACATAGCAACTACGTGGATCCACTAGCTAGTATTCCTATGGGGGAAACATAGTTAAAGAACTAGGAGATATAGTTAGGACCCTCTTTATGCAACATGCATTGTAGTATCCAATCTCAAGAGTACATTACTGATCCTACCATCCCTAAGTGGGAAGGGATACTCCTCACTCTAGTTCACTCGGTGCTAAAATAGATTCCCTTTTTGAAATATCTTTAATGTCTTTATTAATCATCATAGCTTATTTTAGGTCATAGGGTCAAACCGTTATACAACATCATAATCATAGCTCAATACGAATTACATGTGTATTGTTCTTTCATTATAATTCATATAGGTAA
Organism: Solanum pennellii; assembly: GCF_001406875.1. Classification (NCBI taxonomy): domain Eukaryota; kingdom Viridiplantae; phylum Streptophyta; class Magnoliopsida; order Solanales; family Solanaceae; genus Solanum; species Solanum pennellii. The sequence continues at coordinate 40,890,784 of NC_028640.1, forward strand.
GGTTAGCACATTAACATTTTAAAATCATGATAAGGTATATTGGTAAATCATTCACCATCCTTATAACATTTACATCTTAAGCCAACACCTCACACATCATAGTCAACACATTTCAGTTCAACATCATACCATCCTAATAAACCTAATACAAGGCATACTCCAATACAACATCTTGAATTAATCAGAATTAACCATACTTTCAAGTAAAAGATAGGGTTCATAAGATTTACCATGTCTCCGTAGTTCATCATCAAGGTCATACCACAAACCCTCAATTAAACACAATTTGGTTATACATCATCATAAGTCAATAAAAACATGATAACAAGGCTATACGAATCACTATATTACAATTCAAGACTAGATCATAGTTTAAGACAAGATACTTAGGTCAATTCACAATATACCTCATAACCTAGATCATCTTCTCAAGAACTAGCATGAAAGACTACAAATAACCATAATTAATTCATTATTAGTGTAACAACATTATCTAGTAGTAATTCAACCAATTACAAAACAAATTGACCCAATACAACCTAATTTTTATCGAGATCAAAACATAGGGTTAAGGGGTAAAGGTCATCTTCCACAAACTAGAACAAACCATAAAGATATATCATAATTAGGTTACAATACATGTTAATATATTCATAATATTTAAAACAAAATCATAAAAAATCAATGCAAAATATCAACTTCGTATTGGATGAAAAACCCACTTGAAAACTCAAATTTGGAAATCAATTTGATGGAACCCTTTGAAGAAAGAGGTGTCAAAGGTTAATTAGATCCCGTATATTACTAATTTATGATGATTTATGGTGAAACTTGATTATTTTCAGCCCTTAAACCCTCCCTTATCTTGGTCTTCAATGGTGTTCTTCACTAGAGAGAGAAAGAAGGGAGAGGAAAGTGAGTTTTGTTTTGTGAGTTATGATTAGTCTAATGGGTTTGGTGTCTTTATATGGGTTGTTAATTAACTTAATTAGTCTTACCTAAACCCATAACTTATCACCTAACCACTTAATTAATTATTTTGAACAAGTCAAAAAACGTACAGAAAATTACAATGACCTCAGACGACACCACGATTGACGGATCGTGGGTCAATCAACGACCATTGTGCCCCTTTGTGCTGCACATCCATCGTTTTTGACAGATACTATGAAAATGAGGCCCTCCAATGATTTATATAAGTGTTGGTCGACGGATGGAATCGACTCCCCGTCGATCAACACATGCCCCATCCATTCCCTTTTGTGGGTACACACTGCCATGGGCAGTTTCTTGATCCCAAACACAAGGGTCCTCCTCAACGGCCGTTAGTTGGTCCTTGGGGTGTCGTAACCGGACGTTTCGACCATGAATAAACTTAAACACATGTTAGATACCTTTCCACAGATTTTCATCATTTCCTGACTTCAAAAAGCTAGTTAAATAGGCTAAGTCACGCTAGTACCTCCTTGAACTAGTTTCCGAACATCATGGACGTTCTTTGATGTTTTAATTTCTAGACTTCCTAACTGACTTATATCCATTAAAATGGACCTTAAAACAGTATGTAGACCTGATAACACTTATGGATCTTGAACACATTTTGGATTTTCAAAGTGTTACATTATCCCCACCCATTTTGGATTTTCAAAGTGTTACATTATCCCCACCTTAGGAACATTCGTCCCGAATGGCACTAAAATTCCTTTGAAGGGAGGATTAGACTCAAGACTAACAACCCAACCAACAGTAGTAGATAACACATCAACCATATCACTTACACAAGGCAATTAAAAACTTCAATCACAACACATAAGGCTCAACATTACATTATGAGAAACATCCTTTTCACAACTACAAGAGCTTAACATAGCATTTATGAGTCAGTTATGCAAAAGTTCAATTTACCAACATGATACTTGTCATTTCATAAAGACTTGCCATATCAAAATGCACAACATGATTCAAAAAAGCAAAATTGCAAATTTCTCAAGTCAATATGCACATTCACTATAATTCATTGTAACTATATAAAAAATGCACATTTTTGTAAAACTTCACTAATAATCAAAGCAACTTTATTAATCATTATTTTAATTATTAGTAAGAACTACTAACCTTATTTATCAAATAGATGAGGGTAACAGGACTTCATGTCGGCCTCAGCCTCTCATGTTGCACCCTTAACTAGGTGATTCTTCCATAACACCTTTACGGAAGACACTTCCTTATTCCTCAATTTGTTTACTTTCCTATCAAGGATTTGAACCAGAAATTCCTCGTAAGAGAGGTTATCTTTTATACCAAGATCCTCAATAGGAAGAATAGATTCGGGGTCATCGATACACTTTTTAACCATAGAAACATGGAAAAAATTTGATTAATCGAAGCCAATTCACTAGGAAATTTCAATTTAATGGTAACTTACTAATCCTTTGAAGGATTTCATAGGGACCCCCATAAGAAGGACTCAACCTGCCTTTCTTGCAAAATTTAACCACCCTTTTCATGGGAGAAATTTTCAAATACACCTTATCACCTTTATAAAACTCTAAATCCCTTCTCCTATGATCAACATAAGACTTTTGCTGACTATAGGCCGTTTGCAAGCGATTCCGTATGATATGAACTTTCTTCAACGTAGTATAAATCAAATTGGGAAAAAAAAGTAAAGGTTCACCTACTTCAAACCATCAAATAGTATACCTACACCACCTACAAGATAAGGCTTCATAAGGATCCATGGATATGGATGAATTTAAACTATAATTATAGGCAAACTCCACCGAAGGCAAATGCTTATCTCATTTCCCTTGAAATCCATAATACAGGATATAAGCATATATCTTCAACAGTTTGAATAGTATGCTCCGTTTAAATATCTGTTTGGGGATAAAAAAAATGGTACTTAACTTTACCTTAGCATCCCGTTTGGACGTGAAAAATGGTACTTAACTTTACCTTATTACCCAACCCTTCTTGGAATCACCTCCAAACCCTAGATGTGAATTGTGCACTCCGATCCAATATGATGGATAATGTAATTCCATGGCGGCACACAATATCATGTATGAAGATCCTTGCATTATCTTCTGCAAAATAAGTAGACTTGACGGCAATAAAGTGACTTGGACTTGGTTAACCTATCACAATCACCTATATTGAGTCATATTGCTTTTGTGTCCGAGGCAAACCTATAACAAAATCCATATTGATGTCTTCTCACTTCCAAGTTGGAACATGGATTTCTTGTGGAAAGCCACCCGGATTTTTATGCTTGGCTTTCATTTGTTGGCAATTTGGACACTTAGCAACAAACTCATCTATGTCCTTTTTCAAACCTTTCCCCCGAAATACTTCCCTAAGGTCATGGTACATTTTTGTAAAGCCTGGATGAATAGAGTAATGAGACCCATGGTCTTCCTTAAGGATATGGTTCCTCAACCCATATATATTTTCAATAAAGTAAACACCGCCACCATAAGTGAACCATACAACACAATGTCATACAAGGCTTCATCAACTATCAATACTATAGGAATGTAGAGAGGAAAATCCATTCTTACCACTTTCATACCCTTTGATAATCCTTGATAAATACATCTTTTTGATCAACCATTTATGCAAAGGCAGTATCTAAATATGCTTTAATGATAAGAGAAGAAAGGCATACGACACTACAAGACCAAGCTACAAACTAGTACAATACATCACCAATATACTAGAAAGTAGAAGGACATAGATCTTTAACCAAATTCACCTGCATTTGTCATCAATATACCTTATAGGGCAGTATCTAAATATACACTTAAGATAAGGAAATCATACTTAAATTACTACATGATCAAGATACCAACATAGACACTAAACTATCAATTCAATAGAGAGTAAATAAAATAGGCAATCCTACTAATTCCCTAAAGCCTTGATCTTCACTCATATTTTAACAATAATTTAAATGTTTTGAAGTATATAAAGAGATCATTACTTAATAGGAATCATGCTTCATATAACTTAAAATCGAGATTCCATCACATACAGAGCATTATCAATCAGTAGACATTAATACCAACCTTCTTTACTTTAATCATACAAGATTCATACGCATAATTCAACCATGATATTAACCCAACGAAGTAGCTACAATCATCTTAACATGATCGAATTCCACATTCATGCATTATAAGGTCAATGTTACAATGAACACATAGAGACATAGGCTAGCTTATTCTAATCTTCATATATTGATCCACATGGATCATTCATCAACAATTCACCATCATTTTACATAGTAAGAAATATACATAAGCAATTCAACGTAATAGAATCATAAATCAAGCAATAACAAGCCACGATCACAATACCCATGCATAGGCTAAATCGAGTTTGGGAAGGGACATAGTTTCACAATGAAATTGGATAAGAATTCACGTTAAAAACAATACACTATCACTCATCATCATTAAACCTTTGAAAACATTTTTGAGAAAGAACCCATGGCTAGATTGAAGAAGAAGAAGTTTGATCATGAAATCTCTTTGAAAACTTTGAGATTAACATTCTAGATGGAAGGATAACTAGAGATGAAGGATCATCATACCTTAATATATAACAAAAACTCCAAAACATTATGAATAATCCATGGAAATACAATATCCAAGATGTTCATGTGCTTCACCTTCAATGGCCATTTCTACAGAGAATTGGTTTTTGAGGGAAAGTCTAATATGTGTGAATTGGATTCGGAATAGGTTGATCAAGTTTTTGATCACTTAAATATACACAAATATAACCAAATAAACCATGTATGGTCAGGATAGCACGTGGGGTGAATTTCACATTCACCCCTTTAATGAAACAGTACGCATGCAGCTTTACACAGCCTGTACCAACTGCCACAATTGGCACCAATAGGTCTATTAAGGGACCGTCTATGGATTCCAACGATTGGGTCTTGGGCTGTTATTTGGCTGAGACTTATCCTAGAATAAGTGTAGATCGATGCCTCCCCATCGACAGGGCGTCATTCCACTAATGGGACATTGTTTGGTTTAGTCGATTGACACTGCCAAAACAGTGTCTCAACAACCTTTGGGTCTTTCTTGTGCGCTTCTTGGGGGGCCCTTGGGGAGTGTTACTCTGGAACTTCAAATTGAATATACACCTTAACATGTTCAAGATCTTCTACAAAAGTTTCACCCAAAAATAAAATGTAAAACACTTCCAAACATTCAAGACACACTAAAGGCACGGAAAACGTCTCAAGGGATAAGTTTCGTACATCTTAGATTTTCTTGGACTTTTGACTTCTAAATTTCATTAAAATCCATAAACATACTATAAACATCACTAATACTCATTTTAAAACTTCATAAGACTATGAAATACACATAAGAACATAAAAACACATAAGGCCCCCTTAGGTGACTAGTCATGGAACATCATAGTTTCGCCTTGATGCTTGACTTCCAAATGACTTCAAATAATCCCAAGAATACTTTAAAACACTTAACTTACATTTTGACAATCTTTTATACACATTTTTGAGTCTATACATCGTAAATCCTTTTTGGGGTCTTAGACATACTGGACCAATCCTTGGGATTGTGATTGAACTTACTCTATGAGAACATGCCTAGCACCGAGAGAAAATGCTTGGGCAGGGGATCTACTTGATTTTATAATAGAGTTAAAAGAACCTTTTGAAACACGTGCCTACATGGGATGTGTCCTAGTTCTACCCTTGGCAAGTCGAACACCCCCTCCATTGGAGTAGGGTAGACTCCGAATTCCAGGCCTAGCTAGTATGGTCTATGTCGGTTAATGGTTATTCTCATCATGTGGGATACATTTTAGTAATAAAGAAGTTATAAAAAGTGTAGGTAGTGGAATGGTATTCTATCTATACATTGCACGAGTAGTCATTGAAGATGCTAGGATGAGGGTTCTGTAGGTCTTCCAAGACAATTATGTGAAGTCTTCAAACTGTGAATTTATTTTAAATTTCATAGTGACGTTTTAATAACTTCACGTAAGATATATCAATGAAAAGGTACTGATCTTGATGAGATTTAAGGATTGCATATGTAGGCTTGAAGAAAGTGTATGGGCTGTCTCTTCACGTCTTCCTTAGGTGAGTCTTAGAGTAACATTAGGTAGGGGGTTTAATGATGAAAAGTGAATAATGTTATCTTATGTAGTCTTAAAGATTATTAAGTGTTCTTGAAGGGGTGTATGGGCGGTCTCTTCTTGTCTTACTTAATTAAGTCTTACGATAACCTTTTGTTTGAGGGTTATATCCTTACATGGTTCAAAGTGATGTTAACTCTATAATGTTTATTATTTGGTATACGTATTACATGTGTCTACGTTGACTTCTAAGTGATTCTTATGCTTGTTTTATGAGGTTTTCTCCAAAAGAGCATGAAATCATATTATCAGTCAAATGTCCTTTTAGCATGGTTTTGATTGCACGTCACCATAGTAAGTGCATTCTTATGTAATAATTCCATATATTATCTGATATCTAAAGGTGTTGGTTGAAAGTGAGTAGTAATTTCAAGAAAGTTTTTTATGTCCTCAATTGATTAGAGGACATAGTCATGTTTAACTTTTCTTTTTATGAGACATTGTACTAGACTTTAATATGTTCTAAAATATTAATGTATGGGTTGTTACCCAAGATATTTGTGTGTCTAATATGGCTACAAATAGACTTAGCATTACCTTTAATTTTCTCTTGCAGAGATTTTGAACTATTGTTCATTTGTTGTGAAATTTTTTAATTCCACACTACTTGTCATATATACATATGCGCTGAATGATGTCTAAGAGCTTGTGCAAGACCTCCGAGATCTCGAGTACGCCGTGTAGCAACTAGAAGGATTCCGTATCTTCTAGGGTGTGTTTTGGGTCATGAAAAGCTTTAAGCCAGAGCATAGGTTATCAAGTAGTATCTAGGAATCAAAAGTCTCTTCAAATATACGTTTATTAGAGTCTTGTTCTTTTGTGTGAGTCGCGACATATCTATGAGAGAGAGACTATAAGACGATAGAGTTTCACTTTCTTCATCACTCTTGTGGAGTTCCACATATTTGAGTTTATAAGTGTCTATTCCTAATATCTTCTCTTTAAATTATAAGATATAACTACTAAAAAAATTGCCGAAGAATATTGGAAGAGGAAGGGGTGAATGAGGAAGTTCCTCCCCAAGTGTCAAGACCCTCAAAATGAACTAAGTCTTCTAGATCCTCACATTTGACTAAAAAGGATATTAACATGTTAATTAATTTTTACAGCTTGTATAGTATATTTGATGTAGTTTGAGGTCATACATCAAAGAAAATTCAAACGACAAAGAACGACCAAGACGTTCGAAAGTTGGTCTTTAGATGTACTAGTGTGTTCTAGTGTCCCTTTGTAAGTTTTATGTGTTGTTTGGGGTCTAAAATATAGGTAAGGATCTAAATTTTAAATGTATGTATTTAGTTTTGAAACATCCGGGAATGACTCACCAAGGACAACCCAAAGGGTCCTTGAGGAGGACCGAAAGTCTTTCCAAGGATTGCCTTGGAATGTTCAACTGAGCTGAAGAAGTCGACTCGGGGTGTTGCTCACATTTATTTGTGTGAGATCAACCCCAAAAATAGTAGCCTCAGTCACCATAGATGGACATGCAGTGTGGCGTCGTCGTTCCAACTACGGTCTGTCACTCTGTACCTCGATTGGAGCCTGCAATTCTGTCTTGAGACGTTGCCATGCTAGAGATGAATGAGGAAATTCACCCCACGTCCTAATTAAAACAAGGATGGTTATTTTAGGTATATTTGGATATTTTAATTCCCTTTATAACCCTAATCTCTAATTTAGAATTTAAATCTTCCAAATCAAACCTTCTCTCCCACATATGAAACCCCTAAACCTCCGTTAAAGACAAAACTCAAGAACAGGCTTTGGAGGTGGATTCTGCGTGCATTCTTGTCCAAATTTCGTGGCTTGTCTTGTATAAGGTATGATAATAATTCATCCTCATATAATCTTCCATCTAAGGAGTTCTTTCAATGTTTTTTCAAACATGATTCTTAAGTAAAAAAACATATCATTCGATCTAGCCATGGGTTCATTGTTAAAAAGTTACTTCAAAGCATTCTAATAGTGAATATATGATTAATATGTGGTTTAAACATAATATACAATACAATTCAGTGATGATCCCAGGATTTCTTTAATCCTTCAAATTAGCCTTCGATATAGGTCTTGTGATCTTGATTAGATAATGACCCAATTATGATTTGATTATAGTATTTTACTTATTCCTAATGTTATATATCTTAATTAATATGGAATTATTTGGAATTGATCAATAATGATCATAGCTTGGAGAGTTGGTAAGTTGACATATTTCCTATAAGTAAATTTAAAAGTATATGGAATTGTGATGCTTGGTATGGTCTACTTATGATGGTGGTGTTTACATTCTTGTACATCTTTATGTGTTGTGATCATGACCTTGAAGGAATTAGAAGCAAGATTAATTGATATTATTATTTCATGTTTATGAAGTTGATGGGTGTAACCCTTTATTCTAGTATCATGTCTAAGTGAATTGATGTTATGTGAACTTAACTGTATAGTCTTCCACACTAGTTGCATGATCTGGTTGTGTTGATGATGTTGTTTATATGTGGATGATCATGTTACGGTTATGTGAGGTGTATATGGCTAATGATGATGAATACTCTTATAGCTTGACCTCTAACTAAGTGTCTTGTATTCTAATATTGAATATGTTCTTTCCTCATATGATGTAATGTGAGTGTCGGTATTATATATTCCTTGATACTCTAGATGTCGTTGATTTAATACTTGAGGAATGTTGTACATGTTTTCTGATCTTTAGAGGGATGCTTCCTCAATGCTTTATTATATCCATTATGTAATCATGTTGACTAATGTACACACACACTTCATGCATTTCTATTAGTAGGATAGATTCATGATTACTAAGGAAAGGATACTTATCCTATGCATCATTACCTATTACTATTCATGTAAGTATATGATTATTGAAGTATTAAAATTTGTGCCCAGAGGTGTTTATGTGAAGCTAGATATCACATATATGCACATATACTTGCATGAATGGTAGACTTATGTGAAAGAACATTCTCACATGAAGTAGGTTATATTATTAAAGGACAATATCATATTAGAAATCTTTGATCTATATGATGTATTAAGTAGCAAGCTCCTAAAGCCTTCTTTATAAACTAAATTACTAAAGGATTAAATACGTTTAAAAAGGTAGTTTGAACTTAGCATCGAGGGAACATGAAAATAAGAGTGGGAGCTTCACATTTAGTACGTCCGGCATCCCACAATAAAACCTTCACGTTTAGCAAGTCCGGGTTCGCAACATAGATGTTGTCTCATGAGATGGAAACCTCCATGTCTAGCAAGTCAAGGTCTCTAGTAGCAATCTCCATGTTTCATAGCTACGTCTCCCTTTACGTTTTAGGTTAGTGGATCCACCAGAATAGATATTATGTATTAAGGTACTACCTTGGCAAGTAGTAACCTGTAACGACCCGCAAGTACACCTTAGAAGTTAGAGCATCCTAGTATAGACACACGGCAAATGAGAATTCAAGAAGTCTCATCTAAGCCACTGTATCATTCATTGCATAGTAAAAATGCTAAAATGAGAAAGAATTTAAAACATTCTTCACACACGAAGAACTCTTTCTATAATTATTACACAAGCGGAAGACATTCATTTAAAACATTAAACCTTTACAACATTTCCTTCAGCAATCTAATCATTGCAGTATACAATATATAAGACTAAGCACATACAATACATAAAATAAAGACTAAGACATAAGGGAACATGTGGATATTATCCTCAAATCGATTAGGACTCACAAATACTTCATCTTCAACCCTTGGAAATCTTTTCATAATCCATGGCACATCAAGACTTCCAATTACCTACACTTTAGTCAAAACGGGAAAAGAAGGGGTTAGTACATTAGATGCACTAAGTAGAAGACATGCAAAAACAATGAAACAGGGACATTTTGAAAATAAGATGCTTTTCATGAATTTTAATTAAAACATCATACTATAAGCATAAGCACAACATTTAACAACTTAGAAACACATAATAAATCATTTAGGCAATTATTCTTATTTTTAGGAAAACATCATAGTGAACTACTTTACATTGAAGTTCTTCACTGTTAGAGTGAAGTTCTTCACTGTTACGGTGAAGTTCCTTGGCTTCACAATACACACCTTTTAGCATATAGTCCCCTCACTAAGAGCTATCCTGATACTCCCTTATGTAAGACAGAGAGAGACCGCCCATACACCCTCTCTAGGCACACCTAAATGATCCCTAAAACAACCCATAATAAGATATACACACTTACAGATATATCACTAACATGAACATGAGATCCTCCTACCAAAGGTGATTCTAAGGTTCACTTGAGTGAGTTCTGAAGCGACCGCCCATATAATCCCTTTCACACACACATAAGAGATCTTATAGACTACCTAAGATAGAATCATTATAACTTAATACATCAATACATAGATAATATGACATTCTCCTTCAAAAGGCTATCAAAAGACTTACTCAAGCAAATCAAGAAGATAACATCTATCATTGGCCTCGTCAAGATTACCTAAGTAATCTTTGAGAATACCTAAGTTCGGATCATGTCTACACAATCAACCATCTTCCCTAAATAGAGTCATTCTTAAGACTTATCGGGGTAAGATAAGAAGTGACCATTCATATGACCCCTTCGCAGCTTAACTAGACAACCCTCAACTACTCTAGATAAATACTTATTCATTTAACATAATTTCTTAACATAAATAATTACATTCATTTGTTCATTTAAGACTCGTTCATAACATAATGACATTCAAGTAATGGTATCTGACAAGACCTAGGGACTCTAACTAACACTGTCACGACTCTAAAGTACCCACTAGAAGTTAGGAGGAATCCTCGTTTTGTGGCCGGGCATACATGACCCTTTGGGGTCTTGTACAAGCCCTTCAACTTGCATTCATTACATAAGACATTAAAAGTAGTGCAGAATTAAAAATTTTCACTAATAATTTAATAAAAAGGAAATCTTTCATAAATACTTAAGAGATGTTATCGTCACAAGACAAATTTAAGGCATGACATATAATATATTAGGCGCACGGCCCTTTACATTGAAATCTAATACATAATAAATCTTAATAATAAAACTAAGAAAGAATAGACTATGTCCTCGAATATATGAGGACATACAAATTCTTGAGAGAGTGAATTTCCCAAGCTCCGCCTTCAAATCTTCAAAAAAGTCTTCAGCCTATACTTATAAGGTGTAGAAAGGTATGGGGTTAGTACTTATAATGTACTAAGTATGGCATATGCAAAAACATTCGAAAAGGGACATTTTAGTAAAATAACATTTCATGCAATTTAAATAAAATATTCAAGAATATAGAAGCAAAACATCATAAGGAACATCATTTAACACTTAGATAAGAGATTCAATAATTTTGCACCAAAAGAGACCATTTACAGTAAACTTACAAAAATTACAGTAAACTCCAATCCATATTATATGAAAAAATTGTAATTTTAACAATGAATCAATTAAAATACTAAAAATGAATTATCCTATCCTAAATGAGTGAACTTCCAAGGCCAAGCGAAAGAGAAAGTTAACTCATTTTCCGTAAGAGTTTCCGTTCCTCAGGATTATCCTAAGACTCACTAAGGTAAGACATGAAGGAAGTATTCATATGCCTCCTTAAATACACAACAAATCAATCCTCAAGACTACCCCTCGGCTTAATAAATTCGGGAGAATCAATCCCCTCAATCAATGGCAAGAGTTTAAAAGACACCCAACAAACCACTAAAGTCTTCCCTTTCGGAATGACTACTTAGTGCAATGGTTAGATAGCGTCCCATACCACCACCTACCCTAAGTAGTAAATTCTTTTAGAAGTTTTTTCACCTAGTCTTCCCTTTTTTAAGGTCCTACCTAGTTCAATGAGAAGATGGCATCCCATACCACCACATACCCTAAGTAGTACGTTCTTTTAAAAGACTTTATTCAATCAATTCATTTGTGGAGGTTTAGCTTAACCGAAATAGAAATGAGAGATAGACATGGAATCCCAACATTAACCCCTATTGGATGAGGGATCCTCACTTGCTTAGAGTAAGGTCATTCTTTTTAGCTTTTACATGGATTTCCTAATAGCTACACCTATGAGGGCGCATAGTTAAGGTATAAGGAGATTGCTAATAAGTACTCATTCTCTACTCACGAGGAGTACTCATCTCAAGAGGTACATTGGAATACAACATCTCATCTCACGAACTGTAACCACCTATTCTTCATATCCTCTCGGTGCTAGACATAACCCCCACATTTTCTAAACACTTTAATCTATAGGTTAAGGATGCCTAGTAAACACCACATCTCAACTCATGAAGGGCATTCATCCTCCGACCTATCTTAGAAAGCTCTTAGGATGTTGTGAGGTTGCTACTAAACACTTCATCTCAACTCCCGAAGAGTGTCAACCTCAAAACTTCTCTATTTACTCAATTTAACTTCATACATTCATTTAAGAGTGTGTGTGTACTTGTGAGCACATCTTTCATATAATCATCATTTCATTAATATTAGCTTCTATAAATGTTTTAGTCCTAAATTCATCAATTTACACACTTCACATGCTTCACAAGTCATATACTTTACCTAGGCACAATCTAGGCCAAACATGCTATTCAACTTAACGAAACACAAGACAAGACTTATCTTGAACATCGCTTCATTTAATATACTAGGTCTTTAAAGACACACTCATGAAACATACTAAGTAATATAAACTTCATCAAATAAAAAATGCCACCAAGAAGGTAGACCATACCACTTAAGAGCAATTTACCATAATAACTATGACTATAAATTGTGATAAATTGCCCAAATTGATGATGTTTATGAAAGCTAGTGATGTGCTAGAAATAGAAAGATGTAAAGTAGCTTCCTAATGTTTTAATGTTCTTGGTGTAATATACCATGTTGATTTCATATGGAAGGAAGTATAAGCATAATGTGGTTTGGAGTGAAGAAATCCTTCTTAAATATGAATTAACCTCTATGCATTTCTTTAATATGAACTCTATGATGTCATGTGTATATGTTGTTACTAGGACAAGGTAGTTCCTCCTTGAACAAAGTCATGCATGGTGACATCATATATGACCTTTATGGTGTTATAACTACATTATAATATTGTTGTTAATCTTCGTTATTCGTGATTCTTGTTCAGCTAAATGAATTGTTGAAAATAATCTCATGAGTTGAAGTGTGGATTATGCCTTTTTGTGCAAATGAAATCCATAATATGTTAAACCTTCTGATGTCATGATTAACATGCCTAAAGTTTGAGAATGTAGTTCCTCCAAATGGATGAATAAGTATGTATGCATGGGAAGGATTATAGAAGTAGTCTATGTTTTATTATGTCGCTTTGAATATATGTTAATATGTTGGTGGTGTTCCTTGTATGTTTTGTGCGTTGACTATTATAGTTGATAACATGTTGAAGTTTGTGAGCTGCTATGAAATTCATTGAGTTCTTGAAAGTGTTTAAAATTTTTCAAGTGTCATTCGAGGACAAATATTTCCAAGTGGGGGAGTATTGTTACACCATCAAAATGATCTACGTTGAATTAAAGACTAAAATGTTGGTTATAATTTATTATGTCTTTAAATGACTAAATATAGTGTTAAGAGACAGTGTGTTTAGTTTGGAGGAGTTTGGAGGTCAAAGATCTATGAACGTCCGAGATGTTCTAAAGTTGGTCTTTTGACGTGCTAGCAAGTCCTTGAATGATTACCTTATTTTATGTGTTGTTTGGAGTTCAAAGACAGTGTAGTTGACCCTAGTATCCTAATAAGCATTTAAGGGTCAAAAGTCCAGGTCCGACTCCCCAAGGATCGCCCTAGGGGTCCACGAAGAGACCCAAAACTTTGGCCAAGCAAGCTGCCCAAGGCAGCAGGGTTTGTGCTTTGGTGAAACACAGGTGCGTCGCCATGGACACTCACTTCAATGTCCAAGAATTTATTTCCTATAACTTGTGGGAGAAGCTCCTTGTCGCGGACTTGTTCCACGATGAAGATTCTTAAAATTGAAGTTGAGTTTTACATGTATAAAAGTCCAAATAAGTATGGGGGTGGTTTGGTAACTTAGGGGACGTTTGTTAAATGTTTTAAAAAGACTTTTAAACCCTTTACAAATCTAAAACCCCAACACCCAATAAGAAAAATCAAAACCCCAAAACTCTGATCTTCTCCAAATTCTCTCAAACCTCCATTGGAGGGAAAACTCAAGTTCAAGTTAGGGGCTGGATTTTCATGGTTTCTTCTCTAATTTCTCATGGGTCTTCAATAAATTATGTATGTTGATACTTCATCCTTTTTTATTCATTCATCTATGAAGAACCAATCACTTCCAAAAGTGAATTAAAGACCAAAATTCCAAATTTTCAATCTAGCGATGAGTTCTTTCTCAAACTGATTTCAAAAGAATATTTCTGATAAATTGATGATTATATATTATTTTTATGATTAATTTATATCCAATTTTATGAAGAACTCACCCTTCCCTTAATTTCTCAAATTGACCTATAATTTGGGTCTTTTGATCTTGATGATATGATAATTAGATGATGTTTAGGTTGTAATGAATTGTTTATTTCCATATTCTTTTATGTAAATTGATTATGAATTGTTGGGAGTTGATAAATATGATCATTATCTTGGATATTTGGTAAGTTGACCCATTTTCCTTCTAATTATCTTAGAATGTACATGAATTGTGATGATTGATATGGTCCACTTATGGTGGCGGTATTTACATTCTTGCACACGTTTATTTTTTATGATCATTGTATTGAAGGGATTAGATGATAGATGAATTTATATAATGATTTATGTTTAGGAAGTTGAAGTATTTAGCCTTGATTCTAATAGAACTTTCTAAGTAAATTGATGTTATGTGAAGTTATATGTATAACCTCCCCACACTAGTTGCATGATTTAGGTGTGCGGATGATTATGTGTATATGTGATGATCATGTTAGGGTTAGGTGTGGTTTAATATGGATAATTATGACGAACACTCTTATAGCATGACCCTACCTATATGAACCCTAT
This sequence comes from Solanum pennellii, assembly GCF_001406875.1. Taxonomy (NCBI): domain Eukaryota; kingdom Viridiplantae; phylum Streptophyta; class Magnoliopsida; order Solanales; family Solanaceae; genus Solanum; species Solanum pennellii. The sequence continues at coordinate 40,906,032 of NC_028640.1, forward strand.
ATGAATGTGTGATCAAAGTATGTTAGGATTCTTCTATTATAATGTTTAATATGTTATTGTCTCCTATGATGTAATATGTGTTTGTGTAGTGTATCGTACTTAATACTCTATATGTGTGTACGACTTAAGACTTGAGGAATGTTGTACATGTGTAGTGATCTTTAGAGGGTGGATTCCTCGAGGATTTGTTATATCCATTATGTGATCATGTTGACCAACGTGTACACACAGTTGATGCAAGACTATGAATAGGGTAGATTCACGATGATTAAGGAAAGGATAGTTATGCTATGCATCATTAGCTATTTATATTAATGTAAGAATATAATTAATGAAGTTATGAATATGTGTTACTATAGGTCTTTATTTACAGGTAAATCTCACATTGTATACACACACATGATGTATGATTGTATGAAGATGTGAAAGGACATTCTCACATGAAGTAGGATCTAGGATGAACTTTTGAGATATATGATGAATGAAGGAGCAAGCTCCTAAAGCCTTTATTATGAATTAGAATATTAAAGTCTTAACTATATAAATAAAACGGAGTTAGAGCCTAGCACCGACTGAACATGACAAATGAGAGTGGGAGTTTCACGTTAGTATGTACGGCTTCCAACAAGGGAACCTTCACGTTTAGGAAGTATGGGTTCCCAACATAAATGTTTTCTCATGATATGGAAACCTCCACTCTAGTAAGTCAAGGTTTCTAGAACTAATCTCCATGTTCCATAACTACGTGCCCCCGTAGGTTATAGCTAGTGGATACCAAGGATAATGAATTAACTAAGATAAGAATGTGAATTCGAATCAAATTCTTTGAGAAGTGTATTTGTATGTGGAGGACTATGGACCCTACCTATGCATTGCACCAGATGACTTCAAGAAAGGATAGGATTGGAGACTCCTATGAAGTAAAGACTTATGTTATATATGAATTGCATGAATGCATATTAAGTGACTTTCTTTTTCAAGATATTAATTATGAGTATGCATGTGAATTGCACCTATGGCTTCTACATGAGTTTACTTAGTATATGTGGAGGTGTGGGACTCTATGTGTACAATGCACCAGTAAGCTTGTGAAGGGGTTGTGAGGGTGGTTTACGTATGGTATGAACTAGAATGAGTTATTACTAAGGTGGTACTAAAGGAAAGACTCTTTATATGATTCTATGAAGTATATGCCTTATGTTTAGTTGTGAATGAAAGCGTTATGACTTGTTGAGTATGTTATGCGTAGTCTAGGGTGGCTTCTTAGGAAAACTTGGTGGAAGTAGTATTAGGGGATGCTATCTACACATTGCATTAGTGTGACTTAGGAGTTGTCTTAGGTGATGGTCTTTGAGTGAAGTTGATGTCTATGTTGTGCTTATGACTTGTGAAAATATGTGGTTGTGTTTAGGAAGCATATCTATGAAAGACAATTTTAAGGTGACCTCAAATTGATACACTGTACTAAGTACTTGAGAAAGGAAGTAAGATACAAAGAGAAGTAACATATTGTATGTATTGAATATGACTCAAAATATGATAACTAGATTTATGTGCTATTATGAGTAAAATCCATGTCTAGATGATGTATATGAAATATATTGAGATTATATGTGCCTTTTTTTCATGAAGTTAACTAAAAAGACATATTGTACAATTTACAATGAAATGTCCTCTTTAAATGCATGTATTTGCATTGTTGCCATACTTAGAACATTCTTGTACTAATATCATTCTTCATCATCTTTTTACATAATGTGTAGGTGGTGATGGCTAGAGGTGTCTCCTAAGTGAAGAACTTGGATAGATCTCCCAAATTCAAGTAAAGAGACCCTTATGATTCAAGGGTTTGCTATGTCAAGATATTTCTTTAGGTTGACGTAATAGTTTAGACTTATATTTTATGTTGCTAAGGGTTGTGTCCTTATTTTATTCTATTAACTAGCGTCTTAAGATGACAAAGAGACATAGAGTCTAACTATGTAGTATGAGATTATATATATATATATATATATAGTGATGTTATAGAATATGATGTGCTATGAAAAGTTTTAAATTTTTCGCAATTTTTTTACGATTATGCAATGAAAGATGTATAAGGGCATTTATGAGACCATTGAGAGGTCGATGATGTCGTGTGGCGATCTATGAGTACCTTAACTTCTAGGGGGTACCCTCGGGTCGTAACAACCTCTAGGTATAGAATTACCTCCCTTCCACTCTAAGACATGTTAATTTGGAAAATTGAACTTTATAATTCTTGTTCTACAATAAATGGAAGCAAAACAATCATGCAACCAATTCATCCCCAAAATGAGATAAAAATAGACATTATCAAGTTCTAGTAATTCAACATGAGTAACTCTATTGGGCAACATTATTGGATAATTTTTATATACCTTCATTGCAACCACCGGATCACCTTCCAGGGTGGTAACCATGAAAGGTTCATTTAGAATATCTGTCAAAATATCAAACTTCCTAGCTATCAACGGAGAAAAAAAAGATAATGTATCAACCGGATCAATTAAAGAATAAACATCAATAGAGAAGACTTGTAACCTACCGGTCTCCACATCGGGAGAACTCTATTGTTCACCCATTGAGCAAAATGCATTAAGGTGATTATTTCTTGGAGAATTAACATTAGAACCACTTGGTTGTGCTTGCCCACTCCCCTTGTCTTGCCCCGTCACATTAGGTAAATCTATAACTTTGTGTACATTCTTGCCATATAAAAAAAAATTGTCCGTCCCAACAAGGCACTCACAGCAAGGCTTCTTACCATACTTTCAACAAGTTAGATTCTTAGTTGGTTAACTAGTACCTCTTACCTTTTGAGACTCAGGATTAGACACCCTATCATCTCGAGCCTTGGGATATTTGGATGGAAACTTATTGGAGAATCTCTTGAATCAAGGATTGTCTTAAATTTCCAACCTCCCTTTGAAGCACTACCATCATAAGACTTGACCCTCTTGGCCTCTTTAGTCTACTCTTTTCCACTTCTTGAACATGAACCATGAGATTAGAGATATTTATATTATCGTGAAGCATAGCCGAACGACATTCTTCCACGAAGTCATCGGACAATCCCGTAAGAAAACGACTGATCTCATCCCTTGGGTTAGACACCAAGGATGGAGCATGCTTTGACAATTTAGTAAACTTCAAAGAGTAGTCAATTACACTAATACATCCTTGACGAAAGTTGATGAATTCCTCCACATTATCTTCCCTTATCACTTTAGGAAACAACCTATCAAAGAATGCCCTCTTGAAGATGTCCTAAGACACCAGGCCACCTCTTAATGCCCTATTATCCCTCCATTGTGTGTACATAGTATGGGACACATTGTTGAGTTGATTGCCCCCCAACTTGGTCTTCTTGATTGAGGTGAAACTCATAGCATAGAGAATCTTATAGACCTCATTAGGGAAATCTTGGGGGTCTTTATCCGACCTTGATCCGAACAACATAGGTGTGTTAATCCGAGTAAAGTCTCACAAACGAGAGGCCATAGTGCTATCATGTTGAGGCACTCGAGGTCCAACCTCCCTATTGACTTGGGACGTCATAGCTTGTACTTGAGAAGTGACAACATTAGCTTTAGAGTTCAAGGTTTGGAAAAAATTGAACAACATTCCCATATCTTTCCATCGGTCATCGATGGAGGAACAATGGAACTTGATCACACATATCAAGTTCTTCAAGTGGAGGAACTTGGTAATAATGAGTCCCCACATTAGACAAATCTTCCTCGTCCCTTCGAGTATTTATACCTATAACCATGATAAACGTTTTAGGTCAAAGCACATATTAAGACTCTAGAGGCCCGACATAGGAATGCAAGAAGATTAGAGTGTCCTAAGATCACACAATATCTCCTTCATAAGTGTGGATCGCTTCCCAATTATGTATAAGAATCTACATAGATGTGATTTAATGAGACATTGACCCTAAAGATATTAAACTGCATGCTCAGATACAAAGTTTTTCACATCTAGAGAGCACCCCTAGAAGTAATTGGCGTCGTCGTTCTCAGAGAGGAGTAAGAGTAGCCTCTTAGCATTCGTCATTACATTCATAGATTAAAAAGTGCAGAAAATTAAAACTTCTTATCTACATCTACTTCATGAGGTATATATAGACTTCTTGCTTACACATAATATATTCATAGCAAGTTTACTTAGAATCCTAGTATAAGTAGATTACAGAGTCTTCTACTTGTATGTAACATATATATTTATATATAACATACACATATAGTCTTAATAGGATGTCTCATATTAAATGATCTAAAAGAAATAAACCAATATGGGTGTCGCCCTTACACAAATGTACATATGCTAGCAGGGATTACAACAATATCTTGAAAACAACAAGAGTGAAAATGATCGTCTTTAGACAAAAACAATGTAACATAGGTAAAGTAAAAGAAAAACATCATCCACAGAACTTGAGGACATACCCACACTTGGAGAAATGATACAAGCCTTCCTTCCAAAGGTGTCACAAACACTTCGATGGCTAAAACCTAAAATGTTTGGTAAAAGGGAGAAATAAGGGTTAGCATATCACTTGTACTATGTATGGAAACATATGAACACACAACATAGAAATCATGCTAAAAGGGGATAATTGATAAAAGCATTCCAAGTTACTTTGAAAAGCCTTATGCACAAACAAACAACACATAAAAAGGCAATAATAATATATGCCTTATGCTACAAGCATATTCAACACAAGACCAACATACTAAAGTTAAGCCAAGTCAACATGTTCATAGCATAGTAGGATTCATCACCAATGTAATTCTAACATCATATGATAACCACAAAGGATGTTTAGGAGTCCATAACATTACAACGTAAGAAACACCCTTACCCATAACCCTTCACCAAGTCTACTAGTGAAAAGGTCAAGTGAATCCCCATAACCCCGCTAAACCAAGCAAACTAACCAAAAGATCATGAATAATGTCTAAATTCACATATCATAGCATTAATATGTATTCATCCTCATATTTAGCAATATAGACCATTAACATAAAGAATCAACTTAAGCATAAATTTGTTTCATAAGAGCATAAAAACATAAGAATTACCTCCTAGGATTTCCCTCAAGGCTAACTAGTGCAATGTATAGGTAGAGTCTCATACCCCAACCTAGAGTAAGTAAAACCCCTTAAGTCCTCCTAGTTAGAGTTCACCTTATTACTTCATTTTACTTTCGGAAACATCTTGCCTTAACGGACATAGACCATATGAGCTAATGTGGAATTTGATGTCATGAAACCCTGCAACGAAGAAAGGTGGACTACTTGTTAAGGTAGTACAAATGCATGAACATTGCATGTAGGTGGATCCACTAGCGATTATTCCTGTGGGGGCATCATAGTTCAAGAACTAGGAGATGTTGTTGAGACCCTCTTTATGCAAAATGCATTATATTCTCCAAATCTCATGAGTACATAAGTGAACCAACCTTCCCCAATAGGGAAGGGACATTCCTTACTACAAATTCGCTCGGTGCTAAGCTAGAGTTCCCTTTGAAATGTCTCTCTTTAACAATCACACTTAGTTTGTGTCATAGGTGAGTAGATCCTTATATGGTCATAGCCATTAGCTCAACAAATTCCTTTAGAACAACTTTCATTAAAGCCCTAATAGATGATATTAGCACATTTACATCATTACATCATAGTAAGGCACATAGGTACTTCATAACCAACCTTACATCATTAAATCTTCAGCATAATCTCACAATCACATAATTAAGAAATTTTAATTGCATCATACCACACTTACTTAACCAATTAAAAGACAAAGTTCAATTGAAATTCATCACCATATATAAGACATCATTATTGAAGTGAAGGTTTAGGATAGCAAAGACTTACCCAATCTCCATTAAAAGCCAACATCATGTTCTTAATATCAACCAATAAATTCAATCTAATAATAGGTTTAATAACATCAATCAATCGTATGTAAGAAAATAATGAAGTCCATTGCATCACTACAACTCAATTCTACACTAGTTCATAACCTAGGGTTAGGGACTTGGGTAAATTTCATGATCTATCCACCTACTAGGTTAACTCATCGATAACTAGCATAATTGAATCATAATACATCATAATCTAAGCATAGTAATCAAAAGAAACCATATACAACAAAATGTAGAAGATCAAATTCGTATTTAGGAAGAAACACATATGAAAATATCTTTTGAAAAAATAATTTTGGAATAACTCTTTGGGGAAAAGAATCCCAAAGGTGAAAAGTTCCCATACCTTTTTAATTGTTGAATATTTATTGGGAAAAGTGCTCTTATTTCTGACATAATGACCTTGACCTATCCCTTAAATGGAGTTCTTATTTGGGAGGGCAAAAGTGGAGAGAAGGAAGAGCCATTTGTGTTTAGGAATTTGGGGGTTGTTAAGTTGTGTTCAGGCTCAGGATAGGTTATATAGTTTATTAACTAACCTAATTAACAACTCAAAAATCACTAATTAAACCCCTAATTAACTATATTTGTTAGATTAACTTATTAAAACTCACTAGTGAAATTACAAGCCTTACCTACAAGACCAAAACCTACGGCCCATCGTTCAAACGATGGGCCTTGGGACCAACCGCCATGCAAGTCCGCTGTTTTCGTAAGAGACCTAACATTTAGCAACGTTTGGAAAATTATGCAAGTTCCCAACCACCGAGGCACCGACACCCCATTGTTTCACCTACGCCCCGTCTATTACAAACGCAGGTGGACATTGCCTCCACTATCCCATTTGACAGCTTTGCGTCAAAATGAAGGAGTCCTTCTCAAGGGCCCTTGTGGTGGTCCTTGGGGAGTCGTACCTAGACTATTTGACCCAAAACCTACTCTAATATGTGTTAGAGACCTTTTCACAAAATTGTATCAATTTTCGACTCCTAAAATTCTGTGAAATAGGCTAACGCACCCTAGCACCTTTTTCACTAGTCTATGGACGTTCCTTGACTTTTTGGATCTAGTACTCCCTAAATTTCATTTATACAATATTATTTTCCTTAAAACAGGTTTATAAACCTTAGGCACTATCGTGAGGCTCTAGGCTAGGTCTTGGATTTTCGGAGTATTACTACATAATAATATGGAGTTGGTGTTCTTTGTATGTTTGGTGCGTTGAATATTATTTGGTAACATGTTGAATGTTATGAGCTGATTTTTTATTCATTGAGTCCTTGACAGTGTTTTAAAAGTTCCAAATGTCATTTGAGGATGACAAATGTTTCCCAAGTGGGGGATATTGTCAAGAACCTTCAAATGAACTACGGTGTCAAAAGCATCACATATGCCTAAAAATGTTATTAACAAGTTAGTGAAGTGTTTTAGAGACTCTATAGTTTATTTGATGTTGTTTGGAGGTCAAACATACAAGAACGACCAAGACGTTCGAAAGTTAGTCCTTAGACGTACTAGTGTGTTCTAGTGTGCCTTTGTATATTTTATCTGTTGTTTGGGGTCCAAGAAGTCGACGTGTCTTACTCTGATCGAAGCCCTATCAACATGGGTCATTGGTCCACACTTAAACGTGTGACGTCAGACCCCAAAATTGGATCCTCACTCACCATCGACGAATGTGGAGTATGGCATCACAGTCCAACGACGGGCCGTTTGTCTCCAAGTCGATTGGAGCCTGCAGTTTTTTTCTTGAGATGCTGCCATGCCCGGTATGAATTTGAAAATTCACACCAGATCTAAATTAAAATATGGACGGATTATTTAGGTATCTTTTCGTATTTTAAGTACCTTTATAAGCCTAAAAACTAATTTAGAATTTCAACCAAATCAAACCTTCCCTCACAATTTAGGTATCTTTTTGTATTCTTGGTGCATTCTTCCCCAAATTTCGTGACTTCTCTTGTAGAAGGTATGGTAATTCTTCATCCTCAGATAATCTTCCATCTAAGGATTTCTTTCAAAGATTTTTAAGACATGATTCTAAAGTCAAGAATCCTATCTTTAAATCTAGCCATAGGTTCATTGTAAAAGGGACTACAAAATAATTCTAATGATGAATATATGATTAATATATGGTTTAAACATGATTTTCAATTCAATTCCACGATGAACCCATGATCCAGTTAGTCCTTCAAATTAACTTTTGATCTGGGTCTTCTGATCTTGATTAGATAATGATCCAATTATGATTTGATTATAGTGTATTGTTGATTCCTAATGTTATCTATGTTAATTGATGTTGAATTGTTTTGAATTGATCAATGATTATCATAGCTTGGAGGGTTTGTAAGTTTACTTATTTCGTCTAGTTAGATTAACATGTATATTGAATTCGGATGCTTGGTATGTTCCACTTATGGTGGCAGTGTTTACATTCTATATCTTTATGTGTTGTGATGATGGACATAAAGGCACTAGGTGCAAGATGAATTGATATGATGATTTCACGTCTATGAAGTTGATGGGTGTAACCCTTGATTCTAGTATCGTTTCTAATTGAATTGTGTAATGTGAAGTTATATGTACCGTCTTCCACACTAGTTGCATGATCTAGGTGTGTGGATGATGTTGTATCTATGTGGATGATCGTGTTAGTGTTAGGTGTTGTCTATATCGATAATGATTATGAAAACCTAGGAGTCTTCTATTCTAATGTTGAATATTTTCTTTCCTCCTATGATGTAATGTATGTGTGTAGTCTATAGGCCATGCAACTCTAGATGTGTTTGACTTAAGACTTGCGGAATGATGTACATATGTTATGATCTTTAGAGGGTGGCTTCCTCAATGATATGTTATAGCCAGTATGTGATCATGTTCACCAATGTACATACACACACTTTTCATGCATGTCTATGAGTAATGTCACAACGGGGGGGGGGGGGGG
>NC_028640.1:40915423-41009406 GCF_001406875.1 Solanum pennellii
GGGGGGGGGGGGGGGGGCACACCCTCGATGTAATTGACGTCTTCGTCCTCAGAGAGGACTTTGACTATCCCTAAGCATTCATCATAACATATCATAGACCAAAATTCGGAAAGTAAAATTTTGCATAATGATCTTTACATAGACCTCTCACATAGCATACATTGAATTTACATAGACTCCTCACTTATGATGCTTACATAGGCTTATTCTTTAGGGAACATAACCAATACATAGGAAATAGTCTAATAAAATTGTCCTATATTAAACCATATAAAGAGTATTACAACTTTTAGCCTAGACCATATGTCAATGCAAAGAGCCTTATATAGGCTTATAACAATAGTGTTAAAGATAAAGTAATGAAATAATGTACTTTTTACATAACAACATAGCAAGAATAGTGAAATGGTAAGATCCCTGAACATTGAGGACCTATCAATAACTTGGAGAATCTGTCTAACTCTTATAGCAAAGTGGCCTTCTATACTTCAATGGCCCGAACCTACATTGCTTGGGAAAAGGGAAAGAATATGGGTTATTATAACCACATGTACTAAGTATGGAAACATATGCAAGTAAAATCATTGAAAACAGGTTTAAAAGGACATTTTGTTCAAAACAATACTAAGTCACTTTTAAAAGCTTTATGCACATATAAGAGGACATACAAGTAAATGATAATATTACTTAAGATAAGTTCATACTCAACAAAAGGTCAACACTATCATAACCTCATATCTACATGAATAGAATCATATTAAGATCATGTAAACATGAATAACTCAAACATAATATCATAACAACAATTCATGTACAGGAATTCATAACATCACAACATATATTACCCTTACTGACAACCCCTTCCCAAGACTACAAGTGCAATGCTAATAAGATTCCCTATAACCCCGCATAATCAAATAAACCAAGCAAAGCATCATAACCATTGTGTACATTTAATATATCTTAATATCATTCATATTCATAATCATGTATATCAATTTAGACCAATAACATGTTTATCCATGAAACTAACTTCATTTAAGATCATCAAAATGTAAAGTGAATATATACATTTCATTCATATTATAACTACATAAGAACCACCTCATATAACTTCCCTCAATTTCATCTTGTACCATGTATAAATAGAGTCCCATACCCCTAACTACACTGGGTAGAACCCCTTAAGTAACCCTTGTTTATGTTCACTCTATTTCTTTAATTTTACTTTCCGGAACAATCGCCTTAACCCACAATAAAAAATGTGATGTCATGAAACCCTACACCAAATGAAGGTACTCTTCTTTCCAAGGTAGAACCATAACTTGAACATAACAATCTAGGTGGATCCACTAGCTAGTAATCCTATGGGGGCAACACACTTAAGGAACTAGGAGATATGTATTAAACCCTATTCATGCCCATTAGAAATAAGTCCTTATTTCATGAGAATATTGGTGAACCTTCCTTCCATTGGGGAGTCAACACCTCTCATTGTCAAGTTCAATTGGTGCTAAGCTAAACTACCTTTTAGAAAATTCATTAAGCCTTTCGATATCATAACACATTAGTATAGTCCATAAGATACTAACCCCTTGTATATAATTTCATTAGGTCATTAGGTATTGTTTGTGAATTTCCTTTAATAACAACTCTTCATTTTTGAGATCAACACAACATAGTGATATCATAGTAAGACACATAAGGGATTCATATTCAACCTTGTATCATCATACCCTTAACCTGATCTCACAATTCACATTTTCAAGACATTCCATCATAATCATAATATAACCATATTCTTCATATAATAACATATAATACTTCAATTGAACACCATTATAAAGTATAAGCCATCAACATTGAAGTTAAGAACTGAAGATCTTAAAGTCTCACCAATTTTCCATAATAAGCCTCCTTAAAAATCTTACCATCAATTTAACAATATTCATCCACCAATTTACTTAATAATATAATGTATAGTAATCTATATAATAACTAGGTCAATTGTATTATCACTAATCAATTCAAACTCAATTCATAACATTGGGTTAGGGGAAAAGGGTTCAATCATGGTTTCTTCTATAGAACTATGACAAAGACTATGAACTACAACAATTAACCAATAAAAATCATAATTTATCAATAATAATAAATTTAAACAAACATAATATCAATTTGGAAGATCACGAAAATGGAACAAAACCCAACTTTTACACTTTATTGGAAACCAAATTTGAAGAGCCTCTTGGGGAAACACATCCCAATAGTGAATAACTTATATAAATTATGATTCCTTAGAGTTTGATGGGGAAAAAATGAAGACTTTAATACCTATTTATCCTTAAAGCTTGGTCTTCAATGGGGTGTTTAATAGAGAGAGAAGTTGGAGAGAATTGGGTTTAGGAATTATTTGGTGTTTAGTTTGTTTTAGACTTAGGGTAGCTTATATAGTCCTTAAATAACTTAATTTAAAAACCTTATAAACCTTAATTGATCACTTTACTTATTAAACAATTTAATTCCCTAACTTAAAACTTGGCAGTTGACTTTTGTACCAAAAGACGAACCCCCGTCTACGGGGCGTCAACTGGACCACGAACCGTGCATTTGGTCTGTGGTTTTGGTCAGAGAGTGTGACTTAAACTATTTTTGAAAATATTCTAAATTTCAACCAACGATCCCATCGATACAGTGTTGATAAAAAATGGCTCATCGTTTGACTTGTTACAATATCCATTTGAATGTTTTGGAGTCAAATGGAATAGTGCTCTCCAAGGACCTTTACGGTGGTCCTTGGGGAGTCGTACCAATACGTTTTGACATAAAAGCACTCTTATGTATATTTAAAATCTTTTTACCAATTTTAGCTAAATTCAAACTCTTAAAACCCTATGAAACCTTTGAAGGAATATAAGAACCCATTTTACAGTTCTCCGGACGTCATAGTCATTTCTTAACATTTTGACTCTAACACTTCCTACTTAGCTTCAATACATTATTTCAGTCTTTAAATAGTGTTTAAAGTCTTAGTTCATATAGTGAGTCTCTAAACTATGTCATGGAATTTTGGAGTGTTACATTATCCCCTCCTTGGGAACATTCGTCCCCGAATGACAGCTAAATCTTTTTAACAGGGGAGGATGACTTAAGACTAGCATCCCAACCAACAACAAAAATAACATAAACATCATGAGTAACAACTAATAGGAGAAATTCACAACTCCATTCAACATATAAACATTCCATTTACACATAGCAACTCAAGTCACAATTTACTATATACAAGGGCTCAACATCACAACATGAGGAACAACCTTCTCAACATCAACAGGAGCTCAACATATACATCAAGAGGCACTGATGCAAAACTTCTTTTGAAACACATCAAAATGCTCACTGTTATTTCATAAAGGCAACAATACACATAACACAAATAAGTGCAAGTTAAATACGACATCATTTTTACATGAAAACTCATTTTAGCATGAAACTTTACCACCAATAAGCACATTGTAGCAAAATGAGGCAAAATCAACATTATTCATTATGTTGAGGGTATTATTACTAACCTCAACTTTGGCTAGAATTTTGAGTAAAAATATGAGGATAAAAGGACTTCATGTTGGCCTTGACCCCCCATGTTTCTCCCTCAACTAGGTGGTTTCTCCATAGGACTTTTACGGAGGACACCTCTTTGTTCCTCAACTTCTTGACTTAGCGATCTAGAATTTCCACCAAAACCTCTTCACAGGAAAGGTTTTCATCCACACCTAACCTTTCAATAGGAATAATTGATATAGGGTCGCCCATATAATTCTTAAGCATGGAGACATTAAATACCAGATGAACTGAAGTTATTTCACTATGTACTTTCAAATCATAAGAAATTTCCGACCCATTGCAATATCTTAAAACGACCCGCATACTGGGAAATACACTCTGCCTTTTTGACAAATCTCATCCCCTCTCTCATAGGTGAATTTTTATCGTAGACTTTATAACCTACTATAAATTCAAGGTCTTATATTATATTGTCAGCATAGGACTTATGCCGACTATAGGCTCTTTTCAACCTATGTTTTATCACCCAAACTTTTTGCAAATCGGTACCAAAGAGTGAATACTCACAACCTCAAACCACCCAATCGGACACCTACATCGCCTACCATAGAGTGATTCAAAAGATCCATAAAAAATACTCAATTGGTACCTATTTTTATAAGAGAACATAATCAACGGTAGGTGTTTATCCCTACTACCATTTAAATATATCACAAAAAATCATAAAATATCTTCTAGTGTTTGAATAGTATGCTACGTTTGAACGTCCGTTTGAGGATGAAAAGCGGTGCTATGCTTCAATTGAGTACCCAACCCTTTTTGAAAAGACCTCCAAATATGAGAACGGAATAGACACCTCTATCCAAAATTATGGACAAAGGCCCCATGCAAGCCCACTCTCTTATTAATGCATATTCTTGCATAGTCCTCTACCAAAAAGTAGACTTTACGGGGATAAAGTAAGTGGATTTGGTCAATCTATCCACAATAACCCGAATTGAGTCATTTTGCCTCTAGGTTTGAGGCAACCAAACAAAAAAGTCCATATTAATTTCTTTCCACTTCCAAGTAGGAACAACTTTTACTTGGGTTAGACCACACAACCTTTGAAGCTCGACTTTAACTTGTGGCACTTTGGAGACCTAGCCACAAACTCTGCTATGTCCCTTTTCAATTAGTCAGACCAATATGCCTGTCAAAGATCCTGATATATTTTGGTGGCACCGGAAGATTGGAATATAAGAAACCATGAGTTTCTTCCAAAATTTCCCCCCTCAAATTATCAAAATCCGGTACACACAATCTACCTTAACACCTTAGACTTCTCCTCCACCAGTAATGATTATTTGGAGTTATGATGAACCATGGACCCTCTTTTCGGAGAATCTTCAAACCGAACACCCAACCGAGCCAATCTATTAACCTCTTTCACGAATTCTTTCTTATCATTTTGGAACATGGGAACACTACCCATTGACATATCACTTTGAGCATCCCCAACCGCGCTGGCTTTGCCGGGATGGTAAAGGACACTTATGACATAGTCCTCCAAAAGTTCCAACCATCGTCTCTGTCAAAGACGAAATTCTTTCGGACTGAAAAATATTGAAGACTCTTATGGTCAGTAATTATATCCACATGGACACACATACATGTAATGCCTCCATATCTTCAAAGAAAACACTATGGCTGCTAATTCAAGGTCATGAGTTGGATAATTCTTCTCATGCACTTTGAGTTGCCTAGAGGCGTATGCTATCACCTAAACATTTTTCATAAAGACACAACCCAAACCTACCTGGTAAGTGTAACAATACACCACAGAACCTTGGGTACCCTCTGGTAAGGTCAATACCAGAGTAGAGGTAAAATTGTCTTTCAACACTTGGAAGCCCCTTTGGCAAACTTCCAGCAACTCAAACATAGCCTTTTTTATGTTAAGGTAATAAATTAAGAAACAATGGATCCAAACCCATCAACAAACCTCGAACAATACACTGTTAAACCCAAGAAACTTCTTATGTCGGTTGGGTTCAAAGGTCTAGGACAATTCTTAAGCTCTTCCCTTTTCCTCATATTGAGATTAATACCCTCACTAGAGATGATGTGACAAGAAAACGTAACCGATCTCAACAAAAATTCACACTTACTATACTTGGCAAAGAGTTGGTGTTCCTTACAGACTTGCAATACTACCCTCAAATGACCTACCTAAATATCCTCACTCTTAGAATACACCAAGATATCATCAATGAAGACAATCAATAAGGAATCAACATAATTTCGGAACACTCTATTCATTCAGTCTATAAAAGACGTCGGGAAATTAGTGAGACTGAAAGATATCACTAAGAACTCATAATGACCATACCTAGTTCGAAAAGCCTTTTTTGATATGTCGTCACCTCTCACCCTTAGTGGTGATACTCGACCTCAAATCAATTTTATAAAAGTAGTTTGCACCTTGGAATTGATCGAACAAGTCATCAATCCGAGGGAGAGAAATTGTTTTTTATGGTGACCTTACTAAGTTGATGATAAACAATGCAGATTCTAAGGAACCCATCCTTCTTTTTAACAAACAATACCGGAGCTCCCAATGGTGAAATACTAGGAATGATGAAACCCTTGTATAATTAGTCTCCGATTCAAAGCTTTAGCTGTTTCAACTTGATCGGATCCATAGAGTAAGGAGGGATTGAAATACGCTTTATATTTGGTAACAACTGTATACCGAAGTCTATTTCATGTTTGGGAGGAATTTTGGTCAAGTTATCGAGAAAGACTTCCAAAAAATCCTTCACCACGAGTACCAAATCTAAAAGAGGAATGTCGGACTCAAGATCCTTGACCCTCACAATTTGGTAAAAACACCCCTTAGAGATAATTTTAAATGTTTTTAGACACAAAATGATTCAACCTCTAAGGATTTAGTTACCCCCATTATAATTCTAAGAGGATTTAATTAGTTACTTGTAACTCAACTACCTTTTTTCTACAATCGATAAAAGCAAAACAAAAATGCAACCAATCCATTCCCAAGATGACACCAAAATCAACCGTATCAGCTTCTACCAAATCCACCCATGTAACTCTATTGGGCAAAGATGTAGGACATCTCTTAAAAACTCTCTAGTCACAAATGAGTCACCCACCGGGTAGCAACAAAAAAAGGTTCAACTAAATTATCAAGTAGATCATCAAAATATTTAGCTACTAGAGGAGTTACAGAAGTAGAACCGGGATCTAGCAAACCATAAACATAAATAGAGAACACTTGTAACATACTAGTGACGATATCGGGAGAACCCTCTAGATAACACATAGATCGGAGACCATAGAAGCGGTTCCTCTTTGGAACATCGAAACTAGGATCGCTTGCTTGAGCTTTACTACTCCCCTATTCCTTACCACTTACATTCGGACAATACCTCACTTATGGCAACTCTTACCACAACAAAATCAATTATCGGTTCCCAGAAAGCATTCACCTAAACACTTCTTACCACACTTGGTACGAGTAAGTTTCTCACTTGGTGAGTTTCGACTTCTTCTGTTTTGGGACTTAGGGATACACACCCTATTATTGTTAGCCTTAGGGAAATTTGAAGGAACTTTATTTGAGACCCTTTCTTAAATCTAGTCTTGTCTTTAATTTCAATTCTAAACTTGGAAATATCTTTCTCATAGGAAATGGCCTTATTAAACTCCCTATTCTTCCTCTTTAGTCTAGTCTCGTCAACTTGTTGAGCATGCACCATCAAACGATAAATATCCATATTGTCATGAAGCATCGCTGAACGACACTTTTCAACTAGATCTCGAATACTCCCATCACAAAGTGGCTCATCTCATTCCTAGGATTTGACACCGAAAAAGTAACAGACTTGGACAATTTAGTGAACATCAAGGAGTACTATTGCACACTCATACCTCCTTAAGGAAGGTTGATCAACTATTCCACTTTTTCCTCCCTTTTATCCCTTGGGATGAACATATTAAGAAAATCCCTTCTAAACACATCCTAAGTTATAGGACCCGCTCTCAAAGCCCTATTGTCTCTCCATTGGGTATACCATGTTTAAGCCACATTCTTGAGTTGATATGAGGCTAGCTCATCCTTTTAATTATAACTTACTCCCATAGCATATAGAATCTTGTATACCTCATCAACAATATATTGGAGGTCTTTAATAACCTTATTCCAAAAGAATATAGGAGGGTTCATCCATTCGAAGTCCCTCAAATGAGAAGCCATGGTTCGAGTATTTTGTTGAACACGGGGTCCAACTTCAAACTTTGCTTGAGCCTTCATGGCTTGAGCTTGAGTAGCTACTTCTTGGACTTGGGTAGTCATAAGTTCATCAAAAAAAAAAAAATCTAACCTTATCTCTCCATTCGTCATAGGTGGAGGAATGACCGGATCTTGGTTTTGCGGAGGAACTTGATTAACTTGTGGAGGATCTTGGTTTTCTTGGGGAGGAACTCTTGCATTAGCCAAATCGTCCTCCACCACCTTGCGGATTCCCTTCTCATTGTCATCACATATAAATAAAAGAAAAGGTTACAATGAAAAAAGGACACATAGAGTTATCACTCTTGAGGCATGACTTTCAAGATTACCAACAAGTGAGAATTACTAAGCATCATATAGCCTCTAATTCATGTGTTGCGCACTTCACACCCACGTAGACGTGATTTAGTGAGACATAAATACTAAGTTAACTTGAACCTTATACTCTTATACCAAGTTTGTCACATAGTGGGAGAACCCTTTAGACGTAACCGACGTTTTCATCTTCGGAGAAGACTTTGACTAGCCCTTAGCATTAATAATAACATATCGCAGGTCAGATTAGCAGAAAATTAAAAAGTATTACATATTGAGGTATATATAGATCTCTCACATATAATATATGGAGTATACATAGACTTCTCTTTTATAAAGCTTACAGAGGCCTCTTGTTTATTCAACATAACCAATACATAGGAAATAGTCTAATAACATTATCTCAAATTAAACCATATAGATAGTATTAAAACTTTTAGGCCTAGCCCATACATAAATACATAGAGCTACATATATGCTTACAACAATAGTCTTAAAAATAAAGGAATGAAATAATGTTTTTAGATATAACGACAACATAGCTAGAATAGTGAAATGGTAACATCCCCGAACATTGAGGACTTACAAATAACTTGGGGAATATGTTCAAGTATTCTTGCAATGTGGCCTCCTATACTATAATGGCCCGAACCTACATTGTATGGAAAAAAGGAAAGAATATGGATTAGTGCAACTACATTTACTATGTATGGAAACATGTGCAAGTAAAACCATTGTAAACATGCTTAAAAGAACATTTTGTCCAAAACCATGCTAAGTCATTTTTAAAAGCTTTTATGGATATATAAGAGCACATATAAGTCAATGAATAATAATATTACTTAAGACAAGTTCATACTCAAACAAGGATAAAATTAGCATAAGGTCATATCAACATGAATAAGAAACAAATTAAGATCATATCAACATGAATCACTCCAATATAATGTCATAAAAACAATTAATATACAAGAGTTCATAGCATCACAAGATATATGACCCTTACTCACAACCCCTTCCCAAGTATTCAAGTGCAATGCTTATGTGACGCTCCATAACCCCACATAATCAAGTAAACCAAGCAAAGTATCATAAGATATGTCTACATTTTGTATATATGAATATCATGTATATTCATAATCATATATATCAATTTAGACCAGTAGCATGTTCATCAATGAAACTAACATCATATAACATCATTAGCATGTAAAGTCAACATACACATTTCATTCATATCATAATTACACAAGAACAACCTCCAACAAGTTCCTTTACGGTCAACTTGTGCCATGCATAAGTAGAGTCCCATACACCTACTTACACTGGGTAGAACCCATTAAGTCACCCTAGTTAGTGTTCATTTATTTAATTCATTTTACTTTTGATAAAAATCGCCTTAACCGATAATAGACCATAACAACTAAACATTGAATCCAATGTCATGAAACCCTACACTAAAGAAGGTGCTCTACTTGCAAAGGTAGACCAGAACATGAACATACAATTCTAGGTGGATCCATTAGTTATTATTCCTATAGGGGAAACATAATTAAGGAATGTGAATATAGGTGTTGAACCCTCTACATGACCATTAACATTGTATTATTCATCTCATGAGAACATTGGTTCACATCCCTTCCATTGAGGAGTAACCACCTCTCATTGTCAAGTTTAGTTGGTGCTAAGCTAAAGTCCCTTTTTGAAATGTCTTTAACCCTTTATTAATCATCATATCATAATATAAGCCA
This sequence comes from Solanum pennellii, assembly GCF_001406875.1. NCBI lineage: Eukaryota > Viridiplantae > Streptophyta > Magnoliopsida > Solanales > Solanaceae > Solanum > Solanum pennellii. The sequence continues at coordinate 40,925,348 of NC_028640.1, forward strand.
TAATAGACTAACCCCTTGTATATCATGTCATTATATCGTTAGGTATTGCATGAGAATTTTCATTCATATCAACCCTTCATTTGTGAGATCAACACCTGATAGTCATATCATAGTAAGGCACACACGTATTTCATATTCAACATTGTATTATAATACTCATTATCTCATAATTCCCTTATTCAATACATTTCATCATAATTATCTTATCATTATCTTCTTAATCTAATCACATATAATAGTTCAATTGATACCATGATCAAGCATTAGCCATCAACATTGTGTAAAGGATTCAAGATCATAAAGTCTTACCAATTTGACTTTATAAGCCTCCTTAAAGATCTTACCATAAAACCAACAAAATTCATCCAAAAATTCACTTAATAACATAATATAATAGTAATCTATACAATAAATAAATCAATTGTATCATCATTAATCAATTCAATCTCGATGCATAACCTAGATTTGTCCTAAAAGGGTTCAATTACGATTTCTTCCATAGAACTAGGTCAAAGAAAAAGAACTAAACAATTAACCCATAAACATTCATAATCTATCAATAATAATCAAACTAATAAGACAGTAAATCAATTTTAAAGATCAATCACGAAATTGAAAGAAAACCCAACTTTTAAACTTCATCGGAAACTAATCTTTAAGAGCCTCTTGGGAAAATAAATCCTAAGACTGAATATCTTCCATACCTTAGGATTCTGTAGTGTTTTATGGATAAATATAAAGTCTTGAATCTCTAGGGATCCTTGAAGCTTGGTCTTTACTGGGGTCTTTGAATAGAGAGAGAAATTAGAGAGAAGTTGGAGCGAATTGGGTTTGGGAATTATGGGTTGTGAGGTTTTTTTTAGACTTAGGGTAGATTATATAGTCCTTAAATAACTTATATTAACCACCCCTTAACTTTAATTAATCACCTAAATAATTAATTAACTTATATCCCTAACTTAAAACTTTGCAATCGACGGACGAACCCCTGTCTACGAGGCATCGACCGGACCACGTGCTGGTTTGTGGTTTTATTATCATAGTGTTATTTGAACCCTTTCGATTATATTCTAAGTGTCAACCAACGATTCCATTGAAGGAGCGTAAATCAAACGATGGCTCGTCATTTGGCTCGTGGTTGCACGCTGCCGAATTGACATTTTTGGGGTCAAATGGAAGGGTCCTCCCCAAGGACCCTTAGGGTGGTACTTGGGGAGACATACTCAGATGTTTCAACACTAAACAAACTTATATATATATTTAACACATTTTTACGAATTTTCAATAAATTTTGACATTTAAAACCCCATGAATCATGCCAAAGCACAATAACATCCATTCACAATTCTCCGGACATCATGGTCGTTTCTTAACGTTTGAATCTAACACTCCCTACTTAGTTTCAACACATTATTTTAGGCTTAAAAATGGTGTTTCAAGTCATTGATCAGCTGGTGAAGTTCTAGACTAGGTTATGGGTTTTTTGAGTTTTACAACTACGATAGATCCATGATGACTAAGGATAATTTTCCTTTGCTTCATTCCCTATTACTTTGCATGTAAATATATGATTAATTAAGTTATGAACATATTTTAGTAGAGTTTATGTGAAGGTATATATCATATATGCTAGCACAAACACATGATTTTATTAATGGAAGACTTATGTGAAAGGGCATTCTCACATGAAGTAGGTTCTATGATTAAAGGACATTCTCATCCTAGAGTTATGTGAAGGTTAGATCTCACATATGTAAGCAAAAACACATGATTTTATTAATGGAAGATTAAAGTGAAAGGAAATTCTCACATGAAGTAGTTTCGATGATTAAAGGACATTCTCATCTTAGAAACCTTTGAGCGATATAATATATTAAGGAAAAGCTCCTAAAGACTTCCTAATTAACTAATATAATCAAGGCTTAAATATATTTTAAAAGGGAGTTTGATATTAAAACCGAGTAAGCATGACAAATAATAGTAGGAGCTGCACGTTTAGCTAGTCCAATTTCCCACAAGAAAACCTTCACGTTTAGCAAGCCCGTGTTCCCAATATAGATGCTGTCTCGTGAGATGGAAGCTTCCACATCTAGCAAGTCAATGTTTCTAGTAGTAATATCCATGATCCACAAATACGTGCCCCCATAGGTTTTATCTTAGTGAATCGACTATATAGCTATTACGTATGAAGGTTTGTTGAGCTGCTAGTATTCAGTCTATCATTTCCCTTCAAAAGATATTGATGTTATTCGGGGACGAATGTTCCTATGTGTGGGATAACGTAACACTCCAAAAGTCCAAGTCCTAATCTAGAGACTCACATCTTTGTATAAGGTTGGTAACATTTTTTTAAGGGCTAAAATAAAGTTTATGAACCGTTTAGGAATTTTTAGAATCAAGATATCAAGCAATGTCCATAACATGCAGAGACTAGTAAAGTAGGTGCGAGTGTGACTTGGCATGTTTCCTGGAGTTTTAGGAGTCGAAATATGATGAAATTTTATAGGAAGGTTTCATACAAGTATTAGAATATGTTTGAGATCAAAATGTCCGGGTACAACTCCCGAAGGACAACCCTAATGGTAATTGAGGATGACCCTTCCAAATGACCAAAAAGCATTCAAAAGACAGCACCATCTACGGATGCCAAATGATGGGGCATCGCCTGGATGATAGCGCATCGATGACTCCGTCATCCATTATTTTTTAGAAATTCAAGACGGTCCCAAAATACCAATCTATGATCGCTGGATGTGCAAGGCGGTTGGTGCAAGGGGCGTAGATTAACCTACGGACCGTAGGTCGGGGTCTCATAGGTCAGGCCTGTATTAAGCTGCCCAATTTTAAGTGTGTTCATGCAATTAGTTCATTAGTTAGGGGTTTTATTAGGGTGTAAGTGAGGTTTAATTAAATTAATTAAACTATATAAAGACCTAACCTTCATTAACTTAACCCAACACCCACAGTTCCCAAACTCGAATCTCTCTTCCTTCTCTCTACCTTTTCACTTCCCAAAGAAGACTGCATAGAAGAACAACGTGAAAAGGCTTAGGGATGCAATAAATTCAATTTCTCTCCATTAATATTTAAGTATTAACTAGGTAACAGAACTATTCACCTTTCGGATTCCTTTTCCCAAAGGGTTCTTTCCAACTGATTTCGAAAAAGATTAGAAAACATGGTTTTCATTCCTAATCCGAAATTGTATTGTATTTTCTTGGTTTCTTTGATTATTATGGTTGTATTATTATTTATTATTTGTGAATTAGGGCATTTATTGATTATAGACCTTGTTCTATGAAAGAGATCATGAATTTACCCTATTTCCCCAACCCTAGGTTGTGAATTGGTATTGAATTTATTAGTGTAGATGCAATTGACTAAGTTCTTGTGTTAATTACAAGTATGTGATGTTATTAAGCCTATTAATGGATGAATATGGTTGGTTTATTTTAAGACCATTGAAGAAGGCTTGTGCAGGTGAATAGGTAAGACCTATGATCTTCAATCCTTACTTCAACTGTGATGACTTATACATAATGATGAATTTAATTGAAAATATATTGATTTTGAGATTATGATTAAGATGTATTTATATAAGGTTGGATATGAACTACCGACATGCCTTACTATGCCATGATGATAATGTGATAATCTCATATCTCAAGGTTGTATTGAAAGGAATTCTCATGCAATTACTAATGAGATAATGATGATTATAAACAAGAGTTTAGTTCTCTATTACCTATAATAAGCTATGATGATTAATTAAGACAAAGACATTTAAAAATGGGACTCTAACTTAGAACCAAGTGAACTACTAGTGCTAGTGTCCGTTCCAAAGTAGGGACAGTAGGTTCACTATTGTAATCATGAGATAGAGATAACAATGCCAATGGCATAAAGAGGGTCTCAAGCATGTCTCCTAGTTCTTGAACTTTTTTGCCCCCATAGGCATACTAGCTAGTGGATCCACCTAGATGCTATGTTCATGTTTTGGTACTACCTTCGCATGTATTCCACCTTCTTTTGGTGTAGGGTTTCATTACAACAGATTCCACATTAGCTCATGTGGTCTGTATCGGTTAAGGAAAGTGTTCCCGAAAGTAAATGAAGTTATAAAGTGAACTCTAATTAGGAGGATTTAAGGGGTTTGATTTAGTCTAGGAAAGGTATGGGAATCAACCTATACATTGAACTAGTTGGACTTCAAGGAATTCCTAGGAGGATGTTCTTATGTTCGTATACTCTTATAAATTAAATGATATGCAATTGTTGACTTTACATGTCGATGATACTACATGTTATTGATTTCACTTATGAACATGTTGATGGTCTATATTGCTACATATGATGATGAATATTCATGATGGTATGCTATATGAAGCTAGACTTTTTTTTTGTGATCCTTTGGTTTGTTTGCTTGTTGAGTATGGTTATGGGATTTTACTTGTTCATTGCACTACTGAGCTTTGTAAGGGGTTATGAGCAATGGTCTTGACTATGATGTAATGTTATGAACTATTGAACATGCCTTGTTGTTATAACATTATGTTGGAGTTGTTTTGATCATGGTCTATAATATGATATTATATATGTTGGCTAGACTCTACTAGTTGAGAATGTTAGTCGTGTGTTGAATATGGTATTGTGTTTAGGGATAAATGACTATTGACTTCTATGTGTTCTTGGTTGTTCATAAGGCTTTTCAAAGTAACTTAGCATGGTTTTGAACATATGTCCCCTTTAGCATGATTTAAAATGTTTATGTGCATATTTTTCCATATTTAGTACTACTCGATGTACTGACCCATTTCCTTTATTTTTTTACATTTATGTAGGTTTCGGCCGTTGTGTTTCTATAAGGACAATTAAAGAAGACTTGAATCCACTTTTGTCTAAGTTGGGTAGGTCCTCACCATTCCGAGAGCAATGCCACTATCTAGGTATTGATGTTGTTATAGTCTAAAGACATTTATCTTTTTTCCTCGTTCATTGGGATATTGATGTAAGCCGATATTGTCATGTTGACTTTGTCTTTGCTATGTCCAGCATTTATATTCGTTTAGATGGTTCAGTATGAGACGAAGTATTACACAAGTTCTTTGTAACTACCCTAAATATAAAATAGGATAAAGTAGAGCTTCACATGTGCTTCATTAGGTAGTGATGCTTTAATATTGTTAATTTTATAATTAGAAGTCAGTTGGTGATGTTCAGAAGTCAAACATCAAGGATTGACCATGAAGTTCGAAAACTAGCCTTGTGTGTGTGCTAGTGTGTCCTTGTATGTTTTATGTGTTTCTATGTGTTTTTTGGATTCTAAAATTAGTGACGATAAACCTAGAACCTAGAGGGACATGTTTAGGGTTAAAATGTCTGGTATGACTCCCGGAAATGCTACAACCAGAGACCACACCCTAGAAGTTAGGGCAAATCATAGATTGCAACCGACGTACTCGACCTCTTGGAGATCTTATACAAGCCCTTCTGTATGGTTCATCGCATATAAATATATAAAAAGTAGTGTGGAATTAAACCTTTTCACAAATATTCTATAAGTCTTTAAAATATCTTTTATATCAAAAGTCAAAGGAAATACTAAGTCTAGTATCATCAAATTTTAGACACAAAAGTACTTTGGGACATGGCCTATACACAATAGAAGTATAGTACTACTTAGTATATTACAATACTTCGATAAAGGAAATAAAAGACATCTATGCCCTCGAATCAAATGAGGACATAATTCAACTTACTTGAACGATCTTCTAATCCAAGCTTAGCTCTCCAAAAGGACCATGACCTATGAATCACATAAGAGATAGATAAAAGCATGGAATTAGTACAACCTCATGTACTAAGTATTCCATAAAGCATTTAAATCATGAAAACAAACATTATTCAAAATATGCATCTTTTGACTTAAAACTCAATACATAATAATAAGAACAACATTTAATAACTTAAAAATACGTAAAAATCTGTTCAGCAATGTAGACCATTTTTAGGAAATCTTACAATGAAGTATATCATTTTTACAGCTTGTCCTTCACTGTACAATGAAGTTTCATAGCTTCACCATAGACAATTTAGCATGCCTTTCTCTCAAATAAAGTTATCGTAAGACTTACTTATGTAAGAAAAAAAAGAGATCGACCATACAACCTCTGTAGGCACACCTTAGTGATCCTTAAGACCACTTATAAAGACATATACACCTACAATGCACCAAACATACAACTATGAGGTTCCCCTACCAAAGTTGATTAGAAGATTAACTTGAGTGAGTTGTGAAGCGACCACCTCTAAAATCCCTCACACACAAACTTAAGAGATCCTATAGACTACCTAACATAGAATCATTCTCACTTAACACAATAATGTACATATAGTATGATATTCTCCCTTCAAAAGGTTATCAAAAGACTTACTTAAGTAAATCAAGAAGATAACGTCCATGATTGACCTCTTCGGGATTACCTAAATAATCCTTAACACTACCTAAGTTTGGATGACGTCTAAATAATCAACTAGCTTCCCTAACTAGAGTCATTCTTAACACTTATCTAGGTAGGATACGAAGTTTCAATTCCTATGCCCCCTTGACAACTTAACTAGACAACCCTTAACTACTCTAGACAAGTACTTCTTCATTTAACATGTTTCCTTTACTTAATTTATTACATTCATTAGTTCATTTATGACTCATTCCTAACCTAAAAACATACAAGTAATAGTCTTGAACAAGACCTAAGGACTCTCACAAACATCTTCAAAGCCAATTGCGCAATGTCTAGATAGTGTCCCATACCACCATCTCAACATCATAGAACTACTCAAATACTAGTAGGTGTCACATTCCGAAATCACACCGTAGAATATAGAGGAAATATCGGATTGTAACCGCCTTACTTGACCTCTCGGAGGTCTTGTACAAGACCTTACATATCTTTCATTGCATATACAAAATGAAAAGTAGTGCCGAATTAAAACTTTTCACAAAATATAACATAGTCTTTAAAAATTCTCTTTAGTATAAAGTCATAGGAAATACTAATTCTCAATATCATCATCTTAAAACACAAGAATACTTGTGACACGGCCCGTACTTCAGTATGAAAATAGAAATCCTTAGTCTATTTCAATACTTCAAATGGATAAATAAAGGACATATATGCCCTTGAGTCAAATCAGGACATACTTCAACTTCTCTTGAACGATGCTACAGTCCAAGTTCCTTCCCAAATCTTCTCACCTACCAACAACTATAGAGATAGATAAAAGCATTCAGTTTGTACAACCACATGTACTAATATGGCATAATGCATAAAAATCATGAAAATTGACATTTATTAGAAATATGCATCTTCTCATTTAAAAATCATATAATAATCATAAGGACAACACTTATATACTTAATATTTAAACAAAATATGGTAATTTTTGAAGTCACTTTACAGTAACCTTATTCACTGTTACTGTGAAGTCCCTTCACTTCACAATGAAGTTGATTTTTTTGCCTTAGACATCTCCTAGTATGTAATAAACCCACTTGAAGCTATCCTAAGACTCACTTAAGCAACACAAAGAGAGACCGCCCATACGACGTCCCTAACCATGCCTAAATGATACTAAAGACTACTTATAATGAGTCACATATACACTTGAAGATAACATCCAATATTGACCTGTTCAAGACAACCTAAATAATCCTTAGGATTTCCTAAGTTTGGATCATATCCACATAATCAACATCTTCCGTAATTAGAGTCATTCTTAAGACTCATTTAGGTAAGATACGAAGTTACCATTCCTATTCCCCCTTCACACCTTAAGTAGACAACCTTTACTACTCTAGATAAGTACTTATTCAATTAAAATACTTTTTTACTTAACTTAAGTCATTGCTATTATTATTTCATTTTTAAGACTTTTATCACATAAAGGATATTCAAGTAATGGTTTTGGACAACAGCTAGGAGTTCCCAATAAAACCTTCAAAGACTATTGTGCAATGTCTAGATAGCGTCTCATACAACCACCTAAACTTCATTGAACTTCTCAAATGCTATTAGGTATTACATATGACGAGAATATAAATTAACAGACATAAAACATGATAGCAAGACATGGAATCTGGAGTTCTATCCAACTCCAATGAGGTTGTTCTACCCGCCAATGGTAGAACTTAGACACATCTCATGTAGACACATGGTTAAGGATTATGAAGGGCATGCTTTGTTTTCTAGACCCATTCTTTGACTAAAATTACTTCCCTTACCATATCACTTGGTTCTAGCCTTTGTTCTCATGGAGTAATTCAGATTAAGGTTCATATGAAGGGGTCCCATAACAAGTTCATAACCCAATCACATTTACCCTACTAAAGAGGTCTTCTTAAGGCTACCTTCCAATGGAAACAAAAATCTCATGATGGCTTTCCTAAGGAGTAATATGATGTCGTTCAAGCCAATTAACCTTAAGGCTATCATTCCTTTACTTTGATGGATACCATTATAGCTTTCTACTTCAACATTCATAACCTTACCATTAGCTTAAGGTTTTCACATTAAAGACTCTCTTAACATCATTTAAGGTCTCATGTCATTCACACATACAATACTAAGAATTGTAAAATCCTTAATAAACACCTAACATAGTCATATCCATAAATATCAAGTAAGGGACACAAGTCAACCAAGACAAGACACCACATACTTCACTTTAACTCATAATACATGTCATTCTAGAAACACATAAACATAACCCTATAATCTCTAAGTTATCCTATCCACCATCATACCATCACCAATGTAACCAACATAGACTAATATAGTCAATTAGGAATAACCAAGACTCAACCCTAAGACTATACATACACGTTCAAAGTCATAGTCTAATATGATCACCTAAATAGAATGAATAGGAAAACTCATATATGACTTCATATGTACATAGATATTGCCATACATCACATAATAAAAAACACAAATAGCCATTATTACTTTAAGTAGTTTGCCGACAAGGTCATGATCATCATATTACTTAAAATAACGCTGACAAGGCCACATCAATTGTCACTAAAGCACATAACACCGCCAATATAACTGGACCATACAAATAACAACACTGTTGAAGTCTAATTAACATGAAAATAAATAAAACTGGGAAGATTACCACCACATCATCCTCAACACCTAAATTCAATGCTAAATCTTCCAATTCAATACCATAAGGCCCTTACCAATGGCCATGAACAATAATCTAATGCAATTAAAATAATAACCAATGATACTAGTCAATTAACTACATTTTTATAAATCTAATACAACCTAGATATAAATTTAACACAATTCTTACATCATTAGAAAGCCCATACAAATCTACACCACAACTCATATACATTAGGTCAATATCAAGTAAACCTATTACTTAGTAAAAAACTAGGGTTCAGCCAATTACTAGGTTCATAGGTAATATAGATTAAAATAATTAATGCAATAACGCTTTAATTCATAATAAACGTTAAAAAACAATTGATGCAAGAACCCACAGTAGAATCATAAAATATGGACAATTCAACTTGAAACCATTAGAAAACTTGTTGAGAGTTGAGCTCCTTGATGAAGAGAGTTTCAAGGATAAAAATCTATACCTCAATGATTATAACTCTTCAATTTGATAAAAGAATGTCCACTCAATTCAAAAATCCAAGCTTTTCCTTTACTTTGGACTTTTATTGAGTTTTAAGGAATTTCTATGGAATTTTGGGGGTTTTATTTGTAAGAATGAAATCTTCTTAGTGTTAAACACTTATATACATAATTAAAATACCCAAAATACCCCTAAGGACACTCCAATGCTCTTATTTGTAAGTGGTATGAAATTACAACTTCACCCCTCAACTAAATAGTGAAGCTGCACATAGTACAGACCCATCGACGGTTGGGTTGTTGACGGACCATTTGTCCACAAACGGACCATCTTGTCCATCCTTCGTTGAGTTGAGAGACTCAACATAAGTATCGTCTATCCTATTCTATGTCCCAAATGCGAGACCCTACCAACGAGGCGTTGATTGACCCACTGGGCGTCCACTGCCTCCGTGGTTTGGGCTATCTTAGGCAACCTTGGCACTTATTTTGGGTCCTTTCTCAAGTACACTTGGAAGGTCCTTGGGGTCGTTTACCTGGACATTTCCAACCCAAACCTGATATTATATGAGCTTATCACATCTCACATTAATTTTACCCAAAACAAACACGTAAAACTCGTCAAAACATGCCTAGACACACAAGGTCGTTGCAAGGCAAACCTTTCGAACAGCATGGACGTTTGACCTCCAAACTCCATGAAACTCGACACTTTGACTATATACATCATAAAAAATTATTTAAGTACCTTATAATCTCATTAACTACACATAAACACCTAGAACTACATATGAGGAACATACGTGACTTAGTCATCGAACGTCTTGGTAGTCCCTTAACGTTTGACTTCCAATGCACCTAAATTCTTAGACACTGCCTCAATACCACCTTATAAACCTATTTAAAACCTTATACCATCATGATAAACATGTTAGTCTCTAGCTCTCCTAAGTAATTTTCGGGATCTTACATTCTCCCCCACTTGGACAATATTCATTCTTGAATGACACTTGCCACTCTCCGACACTTCCAGGAATAGATATTAAACTAGCAGCTCATGACCATATCATATAACATAATCAATAAGAAAACATCAATTTCACATAGTCAAGAGATTCACAACTAAACAAGAACTAGAAGACAATTCTATAAAAACTCATTATTCTACAAAACTCACATGCTTCTTTCCAAATAGTGAAAACTCATTTTATATTCAATATCATACTTATAAGAATCAGTTCTAACAACATTACAACATTTTTAGACCACAGAATTAATTAGTCAAATTTTTGATATACTTAACAGTGAGTAGTTTCAAGCTATAGTGATTTTTGCAAATATTTCAAAATGCAACTTTTATGCAACTCATGATATGAACATGCTTATTTTCAAAATAACACCATATAAAAACATCTTTCAACATAATCATGGCTTCATAAAACACACAATGCAAGAAGTTAATAAAATTCAATTTCAACCAAACTCCTAACTCCATGCATATGCAACAACTTATAGGACTCTCTATCACATCTACTAACCATAATCTCCCTCTAAGAAGGAACTCATATATCTAAAAAGAAAATCAAGGAAGTACCCTCATCATCATCATCTCCATCCGGCTTCTCTCCTCTAGTCCGTAGTGCATAGAAACACCTCTTTGTTGGAGCATCATCCTTTGGAATACTAGGAGAAACTTGCTTACCCTCTCTTTTTCTAGAATCAAAGTTATGATAATCTCTAACCTTATGTCCTTCCTTACCACAACCATATAAACTCGTGGTACCTCGTATGCACTAAACTTCATGCCTTTTTCCACAAGTGACACATGTAGGTTTGACATTTTGAGAACCACCTCCTTTACCCAATTTCACCTTAGCAATAGGTCCATCTTGAGTTAGAGCCATCTTTTTAAACCTATATTTCTCTTTATCACTAGCATTACTACTTTTCAAGCTTCTAACCATCCTCCTAAGTTTACAGTCATCAATTGTTTGGGCATATACCATGAGTCTAGATACAGTCATATCATCATGTAGCATCACCTTACGACATTTTTCCCTCACTAAGTAGGCGACCCTTGTAACAAAATGACTCAATCATTCCTTAGATTAGACACAAGGGAAGGGGCATATCTTGATAACATAGAGAACTTCAAAGAGTATTCCTCAACACTCATATTGCCTTTTTTGAGATTGATAAACTCCCCTTCCTTAACTTCCCTACTCACACGGGGAATGTACTTACCAAGAAAAGCTTCCTTAAATTTTTCCAACTCAATAGGACCCGATTCTTCTATCCTATTAGACTTCCATTGAGTGTACCATATTTGAGACACATCCCACAATTTATACGAAGCCAATTATGCCTTCTCCATAGATGTTACCCCCATAGCACTCAACACCTTATACACACCATCTAGGAACTCTTGGGATCCTCTCCCACCTTAGAGAGAAAAAATATCGGAGGATTCATCCTCAAAATATCTCTCAATCTATATGTTATAGTAATCTGTACAACATTCACCCAAGGCTTCGTATTTAATTTTTTTTAGTAGTTACAGCTTGGGCTAAAGCAACAATAGCCTCTCTAATCTACCTATTACTAAACACCGGGGGATCCTTCCCCAATAGGGACTTGATCAACTTTATCACCTTGATCACCTTGAGGAACTTGCTAAACTTGTGGAGGAATCTCCTCTTGCACATCATTCTCTTTAACTCTCCTAGCCGGCGTGTAAGACCCCAAAGATGACCTAGGTTAACTAGAGACTAACATGTTGTTATTGATGGTCTAAGGTCCTAAATAAGTCTAAAATATAGTATATAGGCAGTAGCTAAAATATTAGAGGTGTTGGAAGTCAAACGTCAAGGGACAACTAAGACGTTCACAACTAAGTCACCTAAATGTTTAAAATATGGTTCTATGTATTTATGTTTGTTTAATGGTGTTTTAAGGTTTTTAATAGAGTTAATATAAAATGTATGTGCCGTGGTTAAAGTTTTGTGAAGTTTGGAGGTCAAACGACCAAGAACGTCTAAGGTGTTCGAAAGATATGTCTTGAGTTTACCTTGAATGTCTAGGTGAGTTTCATCCATTTTTACGTGTTCGTGTTTGATAAAATTAATGTGAGAGGCATTAAACTTATAAACAATTGTATTTGCGTTGGAAACGTCTGGGAATGTATCCCCAATGACCACCAAAAGGTCCTTGAGGAAGGACCCAAAATCAGTGTGCAGGCTGTCCTAGGCAGACCCCGGCAACGGAGCAGTCAACGGCCAATCGTGTCTGTGACGCCCCATCAAAGGGTCCCGTCATGAGGTATTTAGCCTTGTGTGAATAAGGGAAGCTTTTCCAGCCACTTTTGCCATCGACAGACGCATGTGACGGCCCATCGAGGTGGTGACGCCCCGTCAAGGGCAAGCCGTCGCACGAAAATATCCCAAAACCTCCATTGAAGACCAACTTGAAGAGGCAGCTTTGTGAGGGGTTTTTGTGTCAACATTCTTCATCATAGTGAATAATTATCATACTTGTGGTATGGCTTTTTATCGCTGAAACTCGTTTCATCAAGGAGCCCAACTCTCAAGATTTTTTTCAAAGTATTCTAAAGTGAATTGTCCAATTTCATGATTCTACCATGGGGTCGTGCATAAATGATTTCTAAACATTGAATTATGATCTAATTGATATTGTAATGATGATTTCAATATAAATTAGCTATGAACCCATGTATTATGAACTTTAGTTTTGACTACTTATTGAGTTACTTGATAATAGCTCATATTGTTGAATTGTTATGCAGTTTCTTATGGGCTTTCTAATGATATAAGAATTGTATTCAATTGATATCTAATTTATCTTAGATTGTTAAACCTAGATTGATTATATGTAGATTCATTGAGTTTTATGGTTATTTCTTTAAATTATAGTTTATGGCCATGGGTATGGGCCTTGTGATGTTAAATTGGTTTATTTGGCATTGAATTGAAGTGTGGAAGAAGGGATGAAGGTATGATGCCCCATTTTATTTAATTTTATATTAATTATACTTTGATTATGTGGTGAGTTGTATGGTCCACTTATGGTGGCGGTGTTATGTGTTTTACTTGCAATGGATTTGGCGTTGTCGGCGTTTCTTTATGCAAAATGATGAGCATGGCCTTATTGGCAACTAATTGAAGTAACGTTGCTATTTGTGTAGGTTATTATGTGTATCATGTAGTTATATATCTACATGTGAAGTCATATTTGTGTTCTTCTACTTATGTTTCCTTAAGTGATCATGTTAGACTATAACACTGACATTATGAGTATAGTGTTAATGTTAAGTCTTGGTTATTCCTACTTGGCTTTGTGAGTCTGTGGAGTACATTAATGATGTTATGAAGATATATATGATGAGTTGAAGATATTAGATTGTTTCTAGGTGTTTCAAGAATGACATGCATTATGAGTTAAAAGTGAAGTATGTGGTATCTTGTCTTGGTTGACTTGTGTCATTGCTTGATGTATAGATGATTTTGAATATTTGATATCTTGACTTAGGATGTTAGAACTCTTAGTCTTGAATGCATGAATTACATGTGACGATAAATGATGATATGAGTCTATTATGTGAAAACCTTGATTTAAGGGTAAGGTTAAGAATGGTGAAGCGTAAGCTGTAATGGTATCCTTCAAAGTAAAGGAATGATGGACTTATGGTTATTCGGATGGAACGACATCATAATAATCCTTAGGAAAGTTATAATGAGCTTCTTGTCTCCATTGTAAGGTAGCCCTAGTGGACCTTCCTTTGTAGGGTAAATGTGATTGGGTTATAAACTTGTTATGGAACCCTTTTATGTGAACCTAATGTACGAATTAGTCAGTGAGTAAAGTAAGGGAATGTAGTTCTAGTTAAGTATGAGAATAGTTTACAAAGCGTTCCGTTCATATTCCTTAACCATGTGCTTACATGGGATATGTCTAATATCTACCATTGGCAAGTTGAACGACCTCATCAGAGTAGGATAGAACTCTGGATTCCATGTGTCGCTATGATGGAATATGTCGGTTATTACCTATTCTCATCATATGGAATACCTATTAGAATTGGAGGAGTTTATGGATTTTAGGTTTTTGTATGGGACGCTATCTACACATTGCACAATAGACTTTGAAGGTGTTATGTGGAGTTCCTAGGTCCTGTCCAAGACCATTATTTGAGTGTCCTTCATGTTATGTGTGAGTCTTAATGAACTAATGAACTAATGACTTATGTTATGGAGTATGTAAAATGAATAAGTACCTATCTAAATTAGTTAAGGTATGAAGGAGGCATAGGAATAGTCACTTCGTATCTTACGTATATGATTCTTAAGAATGACTCTAATGAGGGAAGATGTTGTTATGTGCACATGATCCGAACTTAGGAAGTCTTATGGATTATTTAGGTAGTCTTGAAGATGTCAATCATGGACGTTATATTCATGACCTACTTAAGTAAGTCTTTTGATAGACTTTGATGAGAATAAGTCATAGTGTCTATATGTTTATATGTTTGATGTCTTGAAGTGTGTATGTGACTCATTATAAGTAATACTAAGGGTAGTTTAGGAACATCTAGAGAGGGTGTATGGACGGTCTCTCTTTGTGTGACTTAAGTAAATCATAGGATAACTAATTGAGGAAATTACATGCTAGAAGTTGGTTTGTAAAGGGGTTAGTAAGTCACTAAAACACATAAGTCAATTCACTGTAAAGTGAATTGAACTTACTGTAAAGTGATGCTTAAATTTGATATTGTTGATGAATTATTATCTTTTATGTTTCTAAATTGAGTAATGATGTTATCATGATTAAAATATTATTTTTAAATGAAAAGATGCATATTTCCAATAAAGTCAATTTTCATGATTTTTATGCGTAAAGCCATACTTAGTGCATGTGGTTTTACTAACTCCATATCTACCTATATAGTTCTTGGTAGGTTAGGAGCTTTGAGAAGTGAAGACTTGGACTTAGAAGATCGTTCAAAAGAAGTTGAAGTAAGTCATCACTTTATTCGAGGGCATATATGTCTTTTATGTTTTCATTCAAAGTATTGTAATATAATAAGTATTTCTATATTCATATTTTGAAGTATGGGCCGTGTCCCAAGTATTCTTGTGTCTTAAGATGATGAGATTGAGAATTAGTATTTCCTATTACTTTTATATGAAAGAGATATTGAAGACTATATTATGTTTTGTGAAAAGTTTTAATTCTGTACTGCTTTTCCCTATGTTTATGCGATGAATGATATGAAAGGGCTTGTCTTAGACCTCCGAGAGGTCGACAACGCCGGTTACTATTCAAGATTGTACACTGACTTCTAGGGTTTGGTTTCGGGTTTTGACAACCTTGTTATCAGAACATAAGATGGTGAAAGTAGTTTTAGAAATCAAGAAGTCTCATCAACTCACGTCTTGTAGAGTCTTGACCATCGGTGTGAGTCGCGACACATCTATGGGCAAGAGGCTATAGGAAGATAGTGTTTCCCTTCTTTTCTACTCATATGTCATGCGGAAGAGTAAATGTTATGATTATCCTTCTTATGAGTTTGCTTGTGTTTACTAAGAGATGAATACTAGAAGGATGACCTCTAAAAGGATGGAAGAGTATAGGGTGAATGAGGAGGTTCCCCCTCAAGTTGAGCAAGTTGTGCAAGTTCCTCAAGGTGGACAAGGAGTTCAAGGTTCTCAAGATGCCCAAGTGCCTCCTCAAGGTAATACTATTCCTAATGTGGAAGGGGGTATTGAGGTTTCGGAGATGTATAATAGGGAGATTATAGAGGCTTTGATTGCTATAGCCTGAGCCGTGACTATGCAAGCTAATTTCAATATGATGCCTAGGGTTTCGGAAAGCACTCATCTATGTTGAGAGATTTCGTGAGGATGAATCCTCCTATCATTCTTGGTTCTACGGTAAATGAGGATCACCAAGAGTTTCTCAATGGAGTGTACAAAGTTTTGAGTTCTACGGGGGTTACATCCACGGAAAAGGCGGAATTAGCTTCGTACCAATTGAGGGATGTTGCTCAAATTTGGTGTCCACATTGGAAGGATAATAGGTTGGGAGGATCGGGTCCTATTGAATGAGAAGAATTTAAAGAATCTTTTATTGGTATGTACTTTCCCCGAGAGAGGAGAGAAATTCAAGCAAGGAAATATGAGTGTTGAGGAGTACTCTATGAAATTCTCAACTTTGTCTAGGTATGCCCCTACTCTTGTGTCCAATCCAAGAGATGAAATGAGTCGTTTTGTGATGGGGGTAGACAACTTAGTGGTGGAAGAATGTCTTACCACTATGTAGCATGATGATATGAGCCTAGGTAGACTCATGGTGTATGCACAATCAATTGAAGAGTCTAAATTTATGAGGATGGCTAGAAGTTTTAAAAGGACTGGTCCTAGTGATCAAGAGCAAACTAGGTTTAAGAAGAAGGTTCAATCCCATGGAGAATCTTGGAGTGCTGAGTTCAAGGATAATAAAGGTGGTGGTTCCAAGGATGGCAAGCCTACTTGTGCAAATTGTGGCAGGAAATATTATGGTGAGTGTCTATTGGGTGCCGGGAGTTTTCTTGGTTGTGGTAAATATGGGCACAAAGTGAGAGATTGTCTTATGATTGGTTCTAGAGGTAGAGAGGGTAAGAAAGTTGCTCGAAGTGTTCCAAAGGATGATGCTTCAACAAAGAGTAATTTCTATGCACTCCGTTCTAGGGTGGAGAAGTCGGATGAGAAGGAGAGGGATGATGATGTTGGTAAGTTCTCTTTCTTTTGTTAAGATATGAGTTCCTTCTAAGTGGGGGAGTATGGTTTGTAGATAGGATAGAAGTCCTTGACATTGTTGCTTATGCATGGTGTTTAGGAGTTTGGTTGAAATTCAATTTCATTAACTTCTTGCATTGTGTATTTTATAAGACATGTTTATGTTGTAAGATGTGTTTGTATGATGTTAATTTGCATATTAGCATGTTTATATCATGAATTGCTTAAAATATGGATTTTTGAAAAAATTGTTTAAAAAGCACTATTGCTTTAAGACTGCATGCTGCCATATTTTTGAGAAAATGACTAATTGATTCGTTTGCCTAAAATTATTGTAACGTTGTTAGAAATAATGTATATGGGTAGGGTATTAAGTCTAAAATGAGGTTTTACTATTCGAATTGGAGAATGTAATTTTAGTAGTTATAGAATTATTTTCTAGTTTCATGTTGAGTTGTGAATCACTTGAATATGTGAAATTTATGTTTTATTGTTGATTATGTGTTGTATGGAATGGTTATTAGCTTCTAGATAAGTCTATAATCTTGGAAGTGTTCAGAGAGTGCCAAGTGTCATTCGAGGACGAATGTTGTCCATGTGGGGGAGATTGTAAGACCCTGAAGATGACCTAGGTTAACTAGAACCTAAAATGTTAATATTGATGGTGCAATGTCTTAAATAAGTCTAAAATATAGTATGTAGACAGTAGCTAAAATATTAAATGTGTTGGAAGTCAAACGTCAAGGGACGACTAAGACGTTCAATGACTCAATCACCTAAATGTCTAAAATGTGGTTCTAAGTGTTTATTTGTGTTTCATGATGTTTTATGGTTCTTAATAGAGTTAATATATCATGTATAGGAAGTGGTTAAAGGTTCTTAAAGTTTGGAGGTCAAATGACAAAGAACGTCCAAGGTTTTCAAAAGATATCTCTTGAGTAGACCCTTTTCGTCTAGGCAAGTTTCATTGTGTTTTACGTGTTCATTTTGGATGAAATTAATTTGAGAGGTTTTAAAATTAAAGAATATAGTATATGGGTTGGAAACGTCTGGGAAATTATCCCCAAGGACCATCAAAAGGTCCTTGAGGAAGGACCCAAAATCAGTGTGCAGGCTGTCCCACGCAGACCTTGGCGACGGAGCAGCCAACAGCCAGTCGTGGCTATGGAGGCCCATCAAAGGGTTATGTCGTGAGGTACTTAGCTTTGTGCGAAGAATGGAAGCTTTTGCAGCCACTTTTTCCATCGACAAAGGCATGTGACGGCCCGTTGAGGTGGTGACGCCCCGTCAAGGGCAAACCGTCGCGCGACCTGTTCTCCTCCGCAGGTCTTCTGCCAAGTCAAGGGGTGAATTGTAACTTCACCCCACCTCTAAATTTAGTCATTGTCGGTTTATTAAGGTTCTTTTGGGTATTTCAATTAAGTATATAAGGGGTAATCACATGGAAGACTTCATTTTTCAAAATGAGAAACCAAAAACACTTAGAGAATATCTCAAAACCTCCATTGAAGTCCAACTTGAAGAGGAAGCTTGGTGAGAGGTTTGTGTCGAAATTCTTCATTAAATTGACGAATTATCATCTTTGAGGTATGAATTTTGATCCTTGAAACTTGTTTCATCAAGGAGCCCAACTCTCAAGATGTTTTTCAAAGTATTCTAAAGTGAATTGTCCAATTTCATGATTCTACCATGGGTTCGTGCATAAACGGTTACTAAACATTGAATTATGATCTAATTTATATTGCATTGATGATTTCAGTATACATTACCTATGAACCCATGTATTATGAACCTTAGTTTTGACTACTTATTGAGTTACTTGATATTAAGCTCATATTGTTGAATTGTTATGCAGTTTCTTATGGGCTTTCTAATGATATAATAATTGTATTCAATTGATATCTAATTGATATTATATTGTTAAACCTAGATTAAATATATATAGATTCATTGAGTTTTATGGTTATTTCTTTAAATTATAGTTTATGGCCATGGGTATGGGCCTTGTGATGTTGAATTGGTTGATTTGGCATTGAATTGAAGTGTGGAAGAGGGGATGAAGGTATGCTACCCCATTTTCTTTAATTTAATATTAATTATACTTTGAATTTTTTGTGATTGGTATGGTCCACTTATGGTGGCGGTGTTGTGTGTTTTAGTTGCAATTGACGTGGCGTCGTCGGCGTTACTTTATGCAAAATGATGAGCATGGCCTTATTGGCAACTACTTGAAGTAATGTGGCTATTTGCGTAGTTTATTATTTGAAGCATGTCATATCTATCGACATGTTAAATCATATGTGTGTTCTTCTACTTATGTTGCCTTAAGTGATCATGTTAGACTATAATACTGACATTATGAGTATAGTGTTAGGGTTAAGTCTTGGTTATTCCTACTTGGCTTTCTGAGTCTTTGAAGTACATTAATGATGTTATGAAGATATATAGGATGAGTTGAAGATATTAGATTGTTTCTAGGTGTCTCTAGAATGACTTGCATTGTGAGTTAAAAGTAAAGTATGTCGTATCTTGTCTTGCTTGACTTGTGTCACTTGTTTGATGTATATATGATTTTAATGTTTGATGTATTCACTTAGGATGTTAGAACTCTTATTCTTGAATGTATGAATTACATGTGACCATAAATGATGATACTATTATGTGAAAACCCTTATTTAAGAGTAAGGTTAAGTATGTTGAAGCGTAAGCCGTAATGGTATCCTCCAAAGTAAAGGAATAATGGACATAAGGTTATTTGGATGGAACGATATCATATTAATCCTTAGGAAAGTCATAATGAGCTTATTGTCGACATTGTGAGGTAGCCCTAATGGACCTTCCTTTGTAGGGTAAATGTGATTGGGTTATGAACTTGTTCTGGAATCCTTTTATGTGAACCTAATGTATGAATTACTCAGTGAGTATGGTAAGGGAAAGTAGTTCTAGTTAAGTATGAGAACAATTTACAATGCGTGCCGTTCATATTCCTGAATCATGTGCCTACATGGGATATGTCTAATTTCTATCATTGGCAAGTAGAACAACGTTATCGGAGTAGGATGGAACTCCGGATTCCATTCCTAGCTATCATGGTCTATGTCGGTTATTGCCTATTCTCATCATAAGGAATACCTATTAGCATGAGAGGATTTTATGGAGTTTAGATTTTTGTATGGGACGCTATCTACACATTCCAAAAAAGACTTTGAAGGTATTATGTGGAGTTCCTAGGTCTTGTCCTAGACCATTATTTGAATGTCCTTCATGTGATGTATGAGTCTTAATGAACTAATGAATTAATGACTTATGTTATGGAGTATGTAAAATGAATAAGTACCTATCTAATGTAGTTAAGGGTTGTCTACATAAGGTGTGAAAGGGGCATAGGAATAGTCACTTTGTATCATACCTATATGATTCTTAAGAATGACTCTAATTAGGGAAGATGTTGATTATGTGCACATGATCCGAACTTAGGAAGTCATAAGGATTATTTAGGTAGTCTCGAAGAGGTCAATCATGGACGTTATCTTCATGACCTACTAAAGTAAGTCTTTTGATAGCCTTTGATGAGGAAATGTCATAGTGTGTTTATGTGATTCATTATAAGTAATACTAAGGGTTGTTTAGGAACATCTAGAGAGGGTGTGTGGAAGGTCTCTCTTTGTGTGACTTAAGTAAATCTTAGAATAACTTTAAGTGAGGAAATTACATGCTAGAATTTTGTTATTAAAGGGGTTAGTAGGTGTCTAAAACACTGAAGTCAATTCACTTTAAAGTGAATTGAACTTACTCTAAAGTGATGCCTAAATTTGATATTGTTGATGAATTATTATCTTTTATGTTTCTAAATTGAGTAATGATGTTATTATGATTAAAATATGATTTTTAAATGAAAAGATGCATAGTTCCAATAATGTCCGTTTTCATGATTTTTATGCGTAAAGCCATATGATTTTTATGCATATATGTCTTTTATGTTTTCATTCAAAGTATTGTAATAGACTAAATATTTCTATATTCGTATTTTGAAGTATGGGATGTGTCCCAAGTATTCTTGTGTCTTAAGATGATGAGATTGAGACTTACTATTTCCTACTAGTTTTATATAAAAGAGATTTGAAGACTATATTATGTTTTGTGAAAACTTTTAATTTCGCATTACTTTTCACTATGTTTATGTGATGAATGATATGAAAGGGCTTGTCTTAGACCTCTAAGAGGTCGATGATGCCGGTAACAATCCATGACTGTACCCTAAATATTAGTGTATGGATTAGGGTTGTAACAGGGTGTCCTCCTTGTATTCATATTCCTAGAAACACAAGGGAACCCATAATAAAAGAGCATTCATAACGTTTACTCTACCTCATGAAATAGGAATAGAAAAGAAGGTAAACTCTATCATTCTGTATCCTCTTGCCCATAGATGTGTCAACAATCACACCGATGGTCAAGAATCACGTTCTATGCTCTGATACAAAGTTTGTCATATCCCTAAACCACACCCCAGAAGATAGGGGCAATATCGGATTGAAACCGGTGTACTTGACCTCTTTGATGTCTTATACAAGCCCTTACATATCATTCATCGCATATACTGCCACATCTCTAAATAACACCGTAGAATTTTGGAGCAATCTCAGATTATAATTGGCGTACTTGACCTTTTGGAGGTCTTGTACAAGCCCTTATATATCATTCATCGCATAAATATAGTGAAAAGTAGTGCATAACTAAAAATTTTCATACAACATAACATAGTCTTTACAAATCTGTTCCATATGAAGCAATAGGAAATACTAAGTATCCATCTCATCATTTTAAGACAAAAGAATTCTTGGGACCCGGTCCATACAAAATCCGAATAGAGAAATACTTAGTCTATTATAATATTTCAAATGGAAAACATAAAAGACATATATGTCCTCGAGTCAAATGAGGACAAACTTCAACTTCTCTTGAACGATGCTACGGTCCAAGTCATCCTTCCCAAAAGCTCCTCACCTACAAAGAACTATATAGATTAATAAAACCATGGAGTTAGTACAACCACACGTACTAAGTATGGCATTATGCATAAAAATCATAAAAACGAACATTTATTGGAAGCATCTTTTCTTTTAGAAATCATGTTATAATCATAAGAACACTTTTGAACAAATGAGAAACAAATAAGATAACATTTAAACAAAAAATCCTAATTTTAGAGGTCACTTTACAGTAACCTGATTCACTTTACAATGAATTACTTCACTATACAGTGAAGTTAGTTATTCATCACTTTAGACACCCTTTATCATGTAATCTTATCACTTATATCTACCCTAAGATTCGCTTAAGTCACACAAAGAGAGACCGCCCATACACCCTCTCTAGATGTGGCTAACTGACCCTTAAGATTACGTACGCACTTATGAAGCATCATACACATCAAGGTAAGATTCTTCTACCAAAGGTGACTCTAAGTTTAACTTGGGTGAGTTTTGAAGTGACAGCCCATACAATCCCTTAAACACATACTTAAGAGATCATATAGACTCCCTATAATAGAATCATTCTAACTTAACACATGAACACATAGATTATATGACATTTTCCTTCCAAAGGCTATCAAAAGACCAACTTAAGTAAATCAAGAAGATAGCGTCCATGATTGACCTCTTCAAGATTACCTAAATAGTCTTTAAGAATAGCTAAGGCTCAGATCATGTCCACAACACCAACGAACTTCCCTAACTAGAGTCATCCTCAAGACTTCCAAAGATAAGACATGAGGAGATCATCTCATATGCCCTCTTCACACTTTAGCTAAGGAATCCTTAGTCACTTAAGATTAGGTACTTATTCATTTACATACTTCTTCACATAAGTAATCAGTTCATTAGTTCATTAAGAATCATACATCACATAAAGGACATTTAAGTAATGGTATTAGATAAGACCTAGGAACTCCAAGTAACACCTTAAAAGTCGATTGTGCAATGTCTAGATATTGTCCCATACCACCACCTAAGCCTAATAAACTTCTCTAATGATAATAGGTATTCCATATGATGGGAATAGGAAATAACTGACGTACACCATAAGAGAAAGACATGGAATCCGGACTTCTATCCTACTCCGATGAGGTTGTTCTACTTGCCAAAGGTAGAACTTAGACACATCCCATATAGGCACATGGTTAAGGAATATGAACGGCATACTTTGTATTCTAGTCTCACTCTTTAACTAGAACTACTTCCCCTTACCATACTCAATCGGTTCTATCCTTATTTCACATAGACATATTCACACATTAGGTCACATAAGAGGGTTCCATAACAAGTTCATAACCCTATTACATTTACCCTATTAAAGAGTCACTCATAACGTTACATTCCAATGGCGACAAGAGCTCGTGATGACTTTCCTAAGGATTAATATGATGTTGTTCCATCCAATTAACCTTAGGTCTATCATTCCTTTACTTTGAAGGATACCATTACAACTTATGACTTTTACAATCTTAACCTTACCACTAAGTCAAGGTTTACACATAAAAGACTCTCGTAAGTTCATTCAAGGTCACATGTCATTCGTACATTCAAGACTAAGAGTTTTGAAATCCTAATTCAAGACATCACATATTCATAATCATATATACATCAAGCAAGGGACACAAGTAAACAAAGACAAGACACCACATACTTCACTTTAACCCATAATTCATGTCATTCTACAAGCACCTAGAAACTAACCTAACTTCTTCAAGTCATCCTATATATTATCCTAACATCATCAATCTGACTAATAAAGACTGATATAGTCAAGTAGGAATAAAGAAGACTCACCATAGGACTATACACATAAGGCCAAAGTCATAGTCTAATATGATCACCTAAGATGAAATGAATATAAGAACACATATATGACTTCACAATAGATATATATTGTCATGATTCACATAATCAAATTACACAAATAGTCATATTACTTTAAGTTGTTTCCAACAAGGCCATGATCATCATATTACTTAAAATAACGCTGATAAGGCCACATCAACTGCATGTAAAGCACATAACATCGTCCCCATAAGTAGACCATACCAATCACAACAAAATATAAGTCTAATTAACATCAAAATAAATAAAATAGGGCATCTTACAACCACATCATCCTCAACACCTCAATTCGATATTAAATCATCCAATTCAATACCAGAAGGCCCTTACCAATGGCCATGAACAATAATCCAATGCAATTAGAACAATAACCAATAAGACTAGGTCAATTCACTACATCTTAATAAATATAATACAACCTAAATATCAATTTAACATAATTATTACATCATTAGATATCCCATAGAATTGTACAGCATAATTCATATACATTAGGTCAATATCAAGTAACCCATAACATAGTCAAAAACTAGGGTTCATCCAATTCATTGTTTCATAGGTTATTTAGGTTAAAATAATAAATACAACAACAATTTAATCCATAATAAACGTTTAAAAACAATTGATTCAAGAACTCATGGTAAAATCATAAATATTGGACAATACAAGTGGAAAACTTTAGAAAACATCTTCAGAGTTGGTCTCCATGATGAAGACAGTTTCCAGGATAAAAATAAATACCTAAATAATGATAATTCTTTAATATGATAAAAAATTTCCACTTAATTCAACAATCGAAGATCTTTCTTGACTTTGCACTTCAATGAAGTCATAACGAATTTCTTGGGAATTTTGGGGTTTTCATTTGGAAGAATGAAATTCTTAGTGTTAAACACTTATATGAACACATAAAATAAACAAAATACACCTAAGGA
The DNA here is from genome assembly GCF_001406875.1 of Solanum pennellii. Taxonomy (NCBI): domain Eukaryota; kingdom Viridiplantae; phylum Streptophyta; class Magnoliopsida; order Solanales; family Solanaceae; genus Solanum; species Solanum pennellii. The sequence continues at coordinate 40,950,613 of NC_028640.1, forward strand.
ATATACAATACTCTTATTTGGAAGTGGGGTGAAATTACAACTTCACCTTCATCTAAACAGTGAAACTGCGCATAACACAGACCAATTGATGGTTGGGCAGTCGACGGTCAGTTTGTCCACCAACAGACCGTCCTATCCATCTGTAGTTGAGTTAAGAGACTCTACATGGGTCTATTCTCTCCCAGGATAAGTCCCAAAGGATTATACAGTACCAACAGGGCATCGGTTTACCCTCTGGGCATCGACTGCCTCCGTTGTTTGGGCTATCTTTGGAAGCCTTGGAACCTATTTTGGGTCCTTCCTCAAGGACCCTTGGATTGTCCTAGGGATGTTTGACCGGATATTTACAATCTAAACATGATTGTGTATGAGTTTATCACCTCTCACAAGAATTTCACCCAAAACGAACACGTAAAACATGATGAAACATGCCTAGACACAAAAGGTCGTTACAAGGCAAACCTTTCGAACGTCATGGACGTTTGACCTCCAAAGTCCACAAAACTAAACACATTGCCTATATACATCATAATAACTCATTTAAGGACATTATAAACTCCCTAATCACACATAATTACCTAGAATCACATATGAAAAACATAGGTGACTTAGTCGTCTAACATCTTGATCGTCGCTTGATGTTTGACTTCCAATGCACCTAAAGTCTTAAACACTGCCTCAATACCACCATATAGAACAATTTGGGACATTGTACCATCAATACCAACATGTTAGACTCTATTTCACTTAAGTCATTTTTCGGATCTTACGTTCTCCCCCACTTGGACAATATTTGTCCTTTATTGACACTTGCCACTCTCCGAACACTTCCAAGAATAGAGATTCAACTAGCATCTCATGACCATACCATATAAACATAATAAAGAAGCAAAAATAAATTTCACATAGTCAAGAGATTCACAACTAAACAAGAACTAGAAGACAATTCTAGAACTCATTATGCTACAAAACTCACATGCTTCGTTCCAAACAGTAAAAACTGATTTTATTTTCATTACATACTTATATACATCAGTTCTAAAAAAATTACAAAAATTTTATACCAAAGAAGAAATTATTTAAATTTTAGAAATTCTTAATACTTAGCAGTTTAAAGATACGGTTATTTTTGCCAATTTTTAAAAAAATTCAACTTTTATGCAACTCATGATATGAACATGCTAATATGTAAAGTAACACAATATAAACACACTTTTCAACATAATCTTGGCTTTATCAATCACACAATGCAAGAAGTTAATGAAATTCAATTTTAACCAAAATCCTAAACACCATGCATATGCAAGAACTTCTAGGGCTTTCGATCCCATCTACTAATCATACTCCCCCACTTACCCTCCTCCTCATCATCACCATCCGACTTCTCTCCTCTAGTCCGGAGTGAATAGAAATATCTCTTTGTTTGAGCATCATCCTTTGGAACAGTAGGAGCAATTCGCTTACCCTTTCTTCCTCTAGAAGCAATGTTAGGACAATCTCTCACCTTATGTCCTTCCTTACCACAACCATAGCAACTCCCGGTACCTCTTAGACGCTCACCATTATGCCTTTTTCCACAGGTGACACATGTATGTTTCACATTTTGAGAACCACCTCCTTTCTCCGATTTGACCTTATGAATAGGTCCATCTTGAGTTTGAGCCCTATTGTTAAACCTAGGTTTTTATTTTGATCACTAGCGCCACTCTTTTTCAAACTTCTAGCCATCCTCCTAAGTTTAAACTCTTCAATTGATTGGGCATACATCATGAGTCTAGCTATGGTCATATCATCATGTAGCATCGTCGTATGACGTTCTTCCTTTACTAAGTCAGCGACCCCGGTCACAAAACAACTCATTTAATCCCTCAAACTTGACACAAAGAAAGGGGCATATATAGATAACATAGAAAACATTAAAGAGTATTCCTCAACACTCATAATGCGTTGCTTGAGATTGATAAACTCCTCTACCTTAAACTTCCCTCCCTCACAGCGAAAGTCCTTACCAAGAAAAGCTTCCTTAAATTCTTCCCACTCAATGGGAATTGATTCCTCCGGCCTATCATCCTTCCATTGAGTGTACCATATTTGAGAAACATCCCTCAATTGATACGATGCCATTTCTCCTTTCTCCCTAAATGTAACTACCATAACACTCAACACCTTATACAATCCATCTAGGAACTCTTGGGACCCTCTCCACCCTTAGAGCCAAGAAAGATACGAGGATTCATCCTCACAAAACCCTTAATCTTGATGTCATAGTGCTCTCTACAACATTCAGCCTAGGAATCGTACTCAAATTTATTTGAGTAGTGACGGATTGGGCCAAAGTAACCAAAGCCTCTGTAATGTCCCTATTACTCAACTCCGGGGGATCCTCATTACCTCCTTCCCCAATAGGGACTTGATGACCTTAAGCACCTTGAGGAACTTGCTCAACTTCCTCTACTTGAGGAGGAATATCGTCTTGCACATCATTCTCTTCAGCTATCCTAGCCGGTGTCCTCCTCGTATTAATCTTCCTAGAAACACAAGGAAAATCATAAGAAAAGAGTACTTATAACTTTTACCCTACCGCACGAAATAGGAGAAGAAAACGAGGGAAACTCTATTGTCCTATAGCATATCGCCCATATATGTGTCGCGACTCACACCGATGGTCAAGACTCTACTAGACGTGACTTGATGAGACTTTTTGATTCCTTATACTACTTTCATAACCTATGCTCTAATACAAAGTTTGTCACATCCCAAAACAACACCCTAGAAGATAGGGGAAATATCATATTCAAATTGGCGCACTTGACTTCTCGGAGGTCTTGTGCAAGCCCTTACGTATCATTCATCGCATATACATAATAAAAAGTAGTGTAGAACTAAAACTTTTCACAAAACATAACATGGTCTTTAAGACACAAGAATACTTAGGACACGGCCCATACTTTAATATGAAAATAGAAATACTAAGTCAATTACAATACTTCAAATCGAAACATAAAAGGCATATACACCGTACAGTCAAATGAGGACATACTTCAACTTCTCTTGAACAATGCTACAGTCCAAGTCTTCCTTCACAAATTCTCCTAACCGACCATCAACTATGGAGATAGATAAAAGCATGGAGTTAGTACAATAACATCTACTAAGTATGGCATAATGCATAAAAATCATGAAAACAGACATTTATTAGAAATATGCATCTTTTTATTTAAAAATATTATAATCATAAGGACAACATTTATAAACTTAGGAATACATATATAACATTTAAACCAAATATCTTAATTTTTGAAGTCACATTATAGTAACCTCACTCACTATTACAGTTAAGTCCCTTCATTGTGTAGTGTAGGTGATTATATTTTCCATAGACGTCTCTTAAGCATTCCTAAATGATACTCAAGCTTACTTATAATGAGTCACATAAACTCTTCAAGACATCAAACATATCAACATATAGATAATATGACATTTCCCTCATCAAAGTCTATCAAAAGACTTACTAAAGTAGGTAAAGAAGATAATTTCATGATTGACCTCTTCAAGACTACCTGAATAATCCTTGAGACATCCTAAGTTTGGATCATATCGAAATAATCAAAATCTTTCCTAACTATAGTCATTCTTATGACTCATCTAGGTAAGATACAAGGTGAACATTCCTATGCCCCATTCAACCCTTAACTAGACAACCCTTAACTACTCTAGAGATGTAGTTATTCAATGAACATACTTTCTTATTAGTTTAAGTCATTGCATTCATTAGTTCATTTGTAAGACATTCAACACATAAAGGATATTCAAGTAATGGTCTTGGACAAGGCAAAAGAACTGCCAATAACACCTTCAAAGCCTATTGTGCAATGTCTAGATAGTGTCCCATACCACCACCTATACTTCATAGAACTTCATATATGCTAATAGGTATTCCATATGGCGAGAATAGGAAATAACCGAAATAGACCATGATAGCAAGACATGGAATCCGGAGTTCTATCATACTCCAATGAGGTTATTCTACTTGCCAATGGTAGAACTTAGACACATCCCATGTAGGCACATAGTTAAGGAATATGAGAGGCATGGTTTGTATTCTAGTCTCATTCTTTGACTAAAACTACTTCCCTTACCACAATGACTCGGTGCTACCCTTTGTTCTCATAGAGTAATTCACATTAAGGTTCATATGAAGAGGTCCCATAACAAGTTCATAACCCAATCATATTTACCCTACAAAAGAGGTCCTCTCAAAGCTACCTTCCACTGGCGACAAGAAGATCATGATGATTTTTCTAAGGAATAATATGATGCTTCAATCCAATTAAACTTAAGTCTATCATTCCTTTACTTTGAAAGATACCATTATGGCTTTATACTTCAACATGCATAACCTTACCACTTGGTTAAAGTTTTCACATAAAAGACCCTCTTAACATCATGTAAGGTCTCATGTTATTCATACGTGCAAGACTAAGAGTTTTAAGCTCCTATGTCAAGAAATCACATATTCATATCCATATATATATCAAGTAAGGGACATAAGTAAACCAAGAGAAGACACCACATACTACACTTAAACTCATAATACATGTCATTCTAGAAACACATAAACATAACCCTATCATCTTCATGTCATCCTATCAACTATTATACCATCATAAAAGTGATAAACATAAACTCATTGATTTAATTAGGAATAACCAAGACTCAACCCTAAGACTATATACATAAGGTGAAAGTCGTAGTCTAATATGATCATATAAATAGCATGAATAGGAGAACACATATATGACTTCACATGTAGATAGATATTGTCATACTTCACATAATCAACTACACAAATAGACACATTACTTCAAGTAGTTTTCCGACAAGGGCATGATCATCATATTACTTAAAATAACATCGACAAGGCCACATCTATTGCTAGTAAAGCACATAGCACCGCCACCATAAGTGGACCATACCAATTGCAACACAAATGAAGTCTAATTAAAATCAAAATAAATAAAATAGAACATCTTACAACTACATCATTCTCCACACCTCAATTCGATGCTAAATCATCCAATTCAATATTGTAAGGCCCTTACCAATAGCCATGAACAATAAACAACTACAATTACAACAATAACCAATATGACTAAGTAAATTCACTACATGTTCATGAACTAATACAACCTAGATATCAATTAAACACATATTATTACGTCATTATAAAGCCCACAGAAATCTACACCACAATTCATATACATTAGGTAATATCAAGTAACATATAACTTAGTCAAAAACTAGGGTTCATCCAATTCATGGGGTCATAGGTAATTTCGGTCGAAATTATCAATAAAATAACAAAGTAAACAATGATGAAACAACTAATGGTAGAATCATAAAATTTGGACAATTCAACTTAAAAACTTTACAAAACTTCTTAAGAGTTGGGATCCATGATGAAGAGAGTTTGAAGTATAAAAATCCATACCTAAATGATGATAATTATTCAATTTGATGAAGAATCTCCACTCAATTCAACAACCCAAGCTCTTCCTTGATTTTGCACTTCAATGGTGTCTTGAGGAATTTCTAAGGTACTTTGGGTTTTTGATTTGGAAGAATGAAATCTTCTTAGTGTTAAGCACTTATATCTATACTTAAAATACCCAAAAGACCCATAAGGAGCATCCAATACTCTTATTTGGATGTTGGGTTAAATTACAACTTTACCCCTCAACTAAACAGTGAAGCTACGCATAACACAGACCCATCGGCGGTTGGGTAGTCGACAGACCGTTTGTCCACAAACGGACTGTCCTCTCCTTTCTTCGTTGAGTTCATAGACTCAACATGGGTCTCTTATCTTCCATTATATGTCCCAATCGACGAGACTCTACCAGGAGGTCGTGGATTGACCCACTGGGCATCGACTGCCTCCGTGGTTTGGCTTGTCTTGGGCAATCTTGGCACCTATTTTGGGTCCTTCCTCAAAGACCATTGGATTGTCCTTGGGGATGTTTGCCCAGACATTTCCAACACAAACATGATCTTATATGATTTTATCACCTCTCAAATCAATTTCACCCAAAACGGACACGTAAAACTAAATAAAACATGCCAAGACACATAAGGTCATATCAAGGCAAACCTTTCGAACGTCCTGGACGTTCTTGGATGTTTGACCTCCAAACTCCACGAAACTCGACAAACTACCTATATACATCAGAATAACTTATTTAAGAACCTTATAACCTCATTAATCACACATAAACACCTAAAAACACATATGCGACACATAGCCATCGAACGTTTTAGTCGTCACTTGACCTTTGACTTCCAATGCACCGAAACTCTTAGAAACTGCCTCATATACCACTTTATAGACCCTTTTAGTACCTTATACCATCAATAAAAACATTTTAGGCTCTACTTTACTTAATTCATTTTAAGGATCTTACAGTAGGTATCCCCTATGATCAGAATAACCAATAACCGACATAGACCATGATAGCTAAACATGGAATTCAGATGTCTAACTTACTCAAATGAGGGTGCTTTACTTGACAAGAGTAGAAGTAGGACACATAACATGTAGGAACATGCTAAGGATTATGAAGGGATTTTATGTACTCTAGTCTCATTCTCAAGTAGAGATACATTGTACTCTAGTCTCCTTCTCAAGTAGAGCTACTTCACATAACTTACTCACTCGGTTCTAGCCTTTGTTCTCATGGAGTGATTGACAACAAAGGATCACATGAAGAGGTTCCATATCTAATTCATAACCCAATCAATTCACTCTACCAAAGTTGTCCACTAGGGCTCCCTTACAGTGCCGTTAAAGATACCAGATCATGGTTTTCCGAAGTATGATATGATTCCGTTACAACCAACCAACCCTAAGTACATCATTCATTACAAGAAGGATCGCATATCATTCATTCATACATGACGAGGGTGAACTAACCTTACCTAGTAAGGACATCTGATATTCACATATCATTCATATATGTATTAAGCAAGGGACACAAGTCTACCAAAGCAAGACACAACATACTTTACTTTATTACATATAGCATATCATTCTTTGAAGTACTTAGGAATGACCCTTATCATCTTGATGTCATCCTATACATTACTATAATATCATCAATATAACCATCATAGACTCATATAGTCAAGTAAGGATAACCATTCATCAACTCTAACACTATGTTTAGATCATTGTTATCCATTGTATTGTATTGTATGTTACTATACCGAAAATTTTTGTTTTGATTGTTACTTAAAATATATTGTATTGTATTGTTAAATTTCTTTGTTACGTAATAATGAAAACTCCAATTTTATTGAAAAACAAATTTGGTGTGTTTCCATTGTTACTTATTTTGTTTTTTCAATTATATATTTACATAATATTTCAAAATACTATTTTACCTTTTATCTTAATTATTTGAATCTATTCAAACCTCCTACCCTAGAATAATTAGGATATTTTAGTAAATTTATAAATTACAATACAATACGATACGATCAAACCAAACAATTAAATGTTATTAAACAACAACAAACAATAAAATCTAGCAAAACATTGTATCTACCATACAATACAGTACAATAGAGTACAATACAATAGAATGCATTATGAAACAATGGTTAACAATGATCCAAACAAAGTGTAAGAGTGCTCACCTAATGACATAGTATAGTATAACATGATCACCTAATAACATCAAACTTTCACATGTAGATATGATCATACTTCACATAATCAACTACACAAATCATAATAGTACTTCAAGTAGTGCCGACAAGGACATGATCATCATGTTACATAAAGTAACACCAACAAGGCCACATCAATGCAAGTAAAACACATAGCACAAGCCACCATAAGTGTAACATACCAATCATGACATAATTGAAGTCTAATTAACCAAAGATAAAGAGAATTAGGTCGGCGTACCACCTATACATTCTCGCCAGTTCAATCCATGGCTAGATCATCCAATTTTATATTATAATGCCCTTACCCATAACCATGAACATCAATTCAATACAAAAACTACAATAGTCAATGAACATAAGTCAATTAAATATTGATTTATAAATATAAGACAAATTAGACATCAATTTAATACAATTTTTATATCATTTAATAGACCATAGAAAACTAAACTGGAATTGATAAGCATTAATGCAACTTAACCCATAAAGTAGTCAAAAACTAGGGTTCATCAATTACATGGGTTCATAGGTTAATTTATTTAAAATAATATAATTAAAAACAATTCAATAAATATTCACTGATTAAAAACCCTTAATATAAGAACCAACGAATAGATAATGAAATTGAAGAAGTTCATCTTCGAAAACCCTAAAAAAAACACTTTAAATTTTGGGCTCCATGATGAATATAGTTTCAACAATAAAAAACCTTACCTCCATTATGTTAATACACAAATTTTATGAAAAAATAACCACTCAATTCTCCAAATCCAAGGTCTACCTTAAGTTTTGGATCCAATGGAGTTCTAGAGATTTTCTAAGAGATTTTGGGTTTTGATTTTGAAGAATGAATTCTCCTAAGTGTTTTAGGATTATAATATCATTTTAAATACCTAAAATACCCCTAATTAACCTCCCTTTATCTTATTTCTAAGTGTAGTTCATTTACAAATTAACCCCTAGACATTACAATAAAGCTGCGCAGAAACAGTCCCAACCAACTAGGGGCCATTGACGACCAATTTTACAACCAATGGACCGTGCTGTTTGTCCGTGGTTTGTCACTGAGGATGGTATTGGATTATATCCTCCCATGCCTAAGTTTAAAGCTACTCCCCTCATCTACGGGTCGTTGATTGACCCACGAGTCGTCCACTCTCATCCGTTGAATAGTCTGGTTTTGATAACTTTTGCTCTTGGGTTGGGTCCTTCCTAAAGGACCTTTGGATGGTCCTTGGGGATGTATGACCAGATGTTTCCAACCCGAATATGTTCTTATATGAGTTTAGGACCTCCCCTTTCAATTTCATCAAAAATCAACACGTAAAACTCGATGAAACATGCCAAGACACACAAGTTCATTTCAAGGCAAACCTTTCGAACGTCATGGATGTTCTGGGATTTTTGACCTCCAAACATCACAAAACTTGACACACTACGCATAAACAATGTAATAACTCATATAAATACATCATTAAATCATGAAATACACAAATAGTCACATAACCACACATAAGGCACATAGGTGACTTAGTCGTCGAATGTCTTAGTGGTCCATTAACGTTTCACTTCTAAATCACCTAAAACTCTTGACACTGCCTCAATACCACATTATAGACAATTTTAGGATCTTAGAACCTCATTAAAACTATGTTAGGCTCTAGCTTCACATAAGACATTTTTGAGATAATACAATCTCCCCCACTTAAAAAATATTCGTCCTCGAATGACTCTTGACATTCTCCAAACATTTCAAAGAATGGAGATTCAATTTCAACAGGACCCCTAAACACAATGCACATGCCACATACTTCTATGACCTGCTACTATCAAGCTTGAGTTTAATAGAATAGATGAGACAATCAACCAAAACTACTTTATTCTCTATGCTCACCCACTTAAAAGGAACTCATACAACTAAAGAGAGAATTACAAGAACTTACCATCATCATCATACGACTTTGCTTCTCTAGTCCGGTGTGCATATAAAAACCTTTCATTTGGAGCATCAACTTTTGGAACATTAGGAGCGACTTTATTACCCTCTTTTCCTATAGAATCAACATTAGGACAATCTCTCACCTTATGATCATCCTTCCCACAACCAAAGAAACCACTAGTACCAAATAGACACTTCCTATACTGCCTCTTTGCATGTAGCACATGTAGGTTTGCCATTTTGAGAACCACATCCTTTCTCATATTTAATCTTTGGAGCACTAGGTTCATCTTGAGTTTGATCCCTCTTCTTCGACATAGGTTGACCTTGGTCACTAGAACCACTTCTCTTCAAGTTTATAGCAATCATTCAACGTTTAGACTCCTCAATTGATTGATCATACACCTGATGTACCGTGGTTTCACGGTACTTTCAATGCCTTTTCCTTAAGTTTAGTTTGTGTCTTAAGCCTTTGCTATAGATTTTTGATGTAGTTTTCCACTTCTTTCCCGGAAATATGGCCAAGGAGAAAGCAGAGATTTTTAGCTGAAATTGCAGAATTGACCACCTACGGACCCCACAACGGTCCATTGTGACTAAGACGATCCGTAGGGGTGAACCATCGTGAGAATATAATTGTTGATGAAGGAAGTTGGTAAATTTTGACCAAGTGTGGGACTACGGAAGCTCACGACAGACCGTCATAGCCACAACAGTTTGTACTTCACATTCGTCAAGGCTAACAGAGAGTAGTCCAAGTACCCAACTTCAGAAGATTCTAAGCAAGAGTTTGGACATATATTTCTAAATATTCTTGGCAAATATTATTTGAGTGAAAATTTTGGTGAAGTTTCACCATGTGTTTGGCCATAGTATTCTGGAAATATATTTCACCTTTTTAGAAAAATATAATTTATAACCATAAGTTTTAGAACTATCAAAACTAACTATACTTTTGTATTAGAAGTAACTTGGATGTTCGTTACAACAATAACAAATAGTGTACATGATACTAGAGAAATGTGATAATTTGGAGTGAGTGCAACAAACATCATTACATACATCGTGAAGTATACAAAGTGCATGACTTTGTTACCTTGAGCAAATTTTTTATCATTTTCATCAACAATCGAATCATTACTTAATATTCAGTAAATATTTCATCACTATTTTGGTGTTCCACGTAAAATAAATATGTAATACAACGCAAGAAACTACTATAGAGGGTATTTTTGTAAAAGATAAAAGTTTGTGGTAAAAATTTAATTTTCAAAAGATCCCATATAATGAGATTTGGCCCAAATACTAGAAAAAACTATTATTTGAGAATTTGGGATATTTTACAAAAATATTTGACAAATAATGGAAAATTGTATGAACAAACATTATTTGCCTACTTTTTTTCCAAATATTATTAGGGAAATCTAATGGCCAAACGGGCCCTAAATTTCGTGGAACAAAGCCCCTCGACGGACAGTTGTGCTTGAAATGATCTGTCACACCGTCGAGGGTAACAGAAAGTTGATGAAGAAAGCATCTAAGATTTGTGCTAAGATTGGAACGACAAAAGCCATGATGGTATGTCGTAGTCAGAACAGTCCATCGCGAAGGTCATCGACTCAGATGCGCTTTTTTTTGCAGATTTTTCCTTTAATAGATTTCCCTCTTTTATTATGTTTTGTTTTATTATAAATAGTTTGAAAAACCTCGTTTTTGGGGTAAGACCTTTGAATATTTCATATTTATAGTCTAAGTATTGAACTCTTGATTTTGGGGATTTGATATTAATTTTCCGGAATCAATTATTGGTGTTTTGGTGATTTATTCAACTAAATTTCTGGATATTGTTCATTCTCATCAAAGTAAGTTCATGAATTTTTATAATATCAATATGAATTGTGTGATTATTATCATGGGTAACTAAACTCCATAACTAGGGTTGTGGGAACCATAGGTAAATAACAAGGTACAACGTAGCTAAAATAAAAATTCCAGAATAGTGTTTTGCATGTATTGCTAATTCTTTCGCTTAGAAGTCTTTTCAACGGATGGACAAAGTTAGAACTCGCCTTATTGCTACTTGATGGACCAAGGAGGTATATAATAGGAAAAGAATTATCAACATAGATTTAGTGTATACTATCTAATAGGATAGTGTCGGTTGGTACGAAGTAACAACTTAGTCAAATATCGAATATGATGCTTAATATGAGGTAAATATAAGGTTTAGTAAAGAAACACACATAGCTGGACAAAAGTGCAGAGTGAAATTCTCTAGATGTCGGACCAAGGATTTAGAGATACCTAACTTATCACTTAGCATGACAGATACTAGGAAAGGATTTTTATAGCTAGAATTACCGAGTTAGGAGCCTGTGTGGAACACTTACGCCCTAGTTAATCTCATTACTTGAATAAACTCCAATACTTGAACCTGTCACTTGTTTTCTTTAATTTAGCTAATTGCTTTTATTAATCAAAAACCCCATCAGTTATTTGTTTTCGCGAAATAATTTACTAAATAGAAGTAATAATAAAATAAAGTTAAGTCTGAACCATTTTCCTCGTGGGAACGATCCCAACCTCACTAGTTGATTTCTTTGCTTGATGCGCTGCTTTTACTTTTTTTTAAGAAGTAAATTTGAGCGTATCAAATTTTGGCGGCGCTGCCTGGGAAAGTGGCTTTTAGATTAACTTTAAACTTATTACCAAAGTTTATTCAACATTTTACTAATTTTAATTTTTCTTTTTGTTTTTGTCTCCTGCAAGTCTAACTTCCATACATACCAAACATACGGAGTAGAGGAATACCTGTAATTGAACCTGACCCCGAACTAGAGCATACTTTAAGAAGAATGAATCAGAATTTAGGAAAACAAGGTGATAAGGTCAACCCACAAATGCCAATATTGGTCGACGCTCGTGACCCTGTATTACCTGATATTCGTGGGGAAGGTCAAATACGGAGAAAACCTCCCGCTCCACGCCCTCAAGAGTAGTGTAGGGGCTATGAAAATATCGCTGACTCTGATAGGCCACTCGTCTTGCCCCCTCTACAACACGGCCACACTTTTATGGTAACTAGTAGTCTGATGCAAAATGCTCACTGCCAGAGGGTTGGTTTCAGGGCTACCTTCTGAGGATCAACATGCCCACATCCCTAACGTAAGGGAAGTGTTCAAAAGATGTGTAGGGAGGCCCGATTAAATATGGATGTAATCGGGCTAAGAGTTTTTCCTCTCTCATTGACAGAGAGGCTTCTATCTGGTTTACTGAGCTCCCCTATAACTCAATTTTCACTTTGAATCAACTGAGAGTTGCTTTCTTCGCACTCTACTAATCGGTGTCTATGAAATTAAACCACAAAGACTGAGTGAACAACTTTGTGTCACTACCGGGAGAGTCAGTTAACAGTTCTTAGGATAGGTTCGCTTCATTCTTTTGAAGTGTCCCAAATCACAGCATAGATGATGAGTCTCTAAAAGAGTATTACTATCGGGGACAAGATGATAACAATAAAGCGGTGTTGGATACAATAGTGGGTGGTTCTTATGGGAAGTTTCCTTATGCCGAGATTGCTGGAAAGTTAGAGAAAATCTCCCAAAATAATAAAGCTTGGAGTACTAGGAAGTCAGATACTTGGAGAAATACCTTCGCAGTTTAATCCGCACACAACTCAGTCGCATATTATCTTTGTACGGAGACGGCTCAAATGGGAACTGAGCTTGGGTTAGTGTTGAAACATGTTGGTGGGGGTGCGGAAAAGGTAATTGCGGTGAACTACTTGTCTAAACCACCACTGCCAAATGATGAATATTACTATCAGTAGAAGGATTTTTACGCAGTGAATGATCAGACGGGGGGTTTCCAACCGAATTCCCAAGGGTCCAATCAGGAGAATTGGTGCCAAGGTCAAGGAAACCAAGGTTTGAACTATGGTAATTATAACCGCGAGGGTCATTATGTCCGAGATGCGAATTACAACCGCAACAACAACTTCAACCGGGGTAATTATGGTAACAGAAATTATACGAGTGGGCCCTATGTTCCACCTCAAAATCACGAAGTTTCTCTTAGGGATGGTGGAAATAGTATGGAGTGAGTGGAGGATGTGTGATGCATAAAATGATGAGGAGGTTCGATGCTAGTGATGAGCACACTAAAGAGTAAAGGAATGACTTACCAGGTACAGGGCAGAAAGTTGATACTCATGCAATCTCGATTAAGCATTTTGAGTTGAAAATGGCCCAATTGTCTGCACCTATAAACACACAGCAACCTGGCACTCTTCCTAGCAAAACTCTCCAAAATCCTAAAAATTGTGGGCATTGTATAGTAATCACTACTCGGGGTTGTATACAAACCATTGATCCACCTATATCATTTGGTGTAGAAAAGGTGATAAAAGATGATGATACAGTGGTGTAGGTTAGTGGTGAGTTAGAAGATAAAACATTAAAAGATGTTGAGGTGCCCTAAAAGGTGACCACCATGCAAAGACTACCACCTCCTTTCCCACAAAGGTTAGTAAAAAAGACTAAGGATGGTAAATACCAGCGTTTTATAACAATGTTGATACAACTTTCTATTAATGTCCCTTTGGTAGAAGCTCTTGAACAAATGCCTGGTTATGCTTAATTCATGAAAGATTTGGTTAAAAAGAAAAGATCAGTCACATTTGACGAATGAACACTTAGTGCCATTGCTACAAGATCTCTAGCGCAAAAGAAAGAAGATCTAAGTGCTTTAATTATTCCTTGTACAATCGGGTTATTGCATTTTGCAAAAGCATTATGTGATCTTGGGGCAAGTATAAATCTCATGACCCTCTCGATTTATAAGAAGTTGGGTTTGGTTAACCCCAAGCCCACTGTGATGCGGCTACTGATGGCCGATCGAATGATAAAAAGGCCCATTGGTATACTCTACGATGTGCTAGTAAAACGGGATTCGTTCATATTTTCGACTAATTTTGTGATTCTTGATTGTTAGGCCGCTTTTGGGGTGCCTATTTTTCTTGGGAGGCCATTCCTTGCTACGGGTAGAGCCTTGGTTGATATGGAAAAGGGGTAGATTAAATTCCGGTTGAACAATAAAGAAGTGAACTTAAATATCTGTAGTTCCGGAGGCAGACTGGTGAGCTCTAAACGGTGTCTGCTATATCCTACAGAGTTGAAGAGTCATATAAGGTACAAATTGAAGACTGTTTCGGTGTAGAATCATTGGCGGCAGTGATCATGAATTTTGATAGTGATGGCATTGATGAGTATGGGTCATTGGTCGCGACACTTGATCGAGGTAATGTTCGTTGTAAACCAAAGAAATTTGACTTAGATATGTAACATCGCAAATCTCCACCCGCAAAATCATTTATTGAGGAGGCTCCAAAATTTTAACTTAAGCCTCTACCACCTCATCTGAGGTATGTATTCTTGGGATAAGATGACACTTTGCCAGTTATTATTGCATCAGATTTGAATGTGCATCAAGTTGAGTGTTTGGTGAATGTTAAAAAGGTTCAAAAGAGCTATTGGGTGTACTATTATTGATATTATTGGAATCCCTCCCGGTATTTGTTCTCATAAGGTCCAACTTATGCCTGATCAAAATCCAAGTATTGAGCATCATAGACTTCTAAATCCATCTATGCAAGAGGTAGTAAAAAAGGAAAATCCAATCGCTGAGAGTACTTGGGTATGCCCTATTCAGTGTGTACCTAAGAAAAGGGGAATGCTTATGGTCTCCAATTAGAAAAATGAGCTTGTTCCAATGAGACCGGTGACTGGTTCGAGGGTGTGCATGGATTACAAGAAATTAAATGCATAGACCGAAAAAGACCATTTTCTTATGCCCTTCATGGATTAGATGTTGGATGGACTTGCTTGAAAGGTGTGGTACTATTTTTTTATGGTTATTCGGGGAATAATCAGATTTCTATTGCACCAGAAGATCAAGAGAAAACTACCTTTACTTGTCCATATGGGACCTTTGCATTCAACAGAATGTCCTTTGGGTAGTGCAATGCAACCTCCATATTTCAGAGATGTATGATGTTGATATTCTCCGATATCGTAGTGGACACTATTGAGGTTTTTATGGATGATTTTTCTGTGGTTGGTGAATCCTTCGAGCGATGTTCGAGTCATTTGTCTGTGGTTCGTAAGAGGTATGAAGACTGCAATCTAGTACAAAATTGGGAAAAATGTCATTTCATGGTGAAAGAGGGTATTGTATTGGGTCATCATGATATACCGTGGTTTCACGGTATTGTTAATAATTTTTCCTTAAGTTTAGTGTGTCCAAAACACTTTTTGTGCTAATTTTTATATAAGTTTCTCTTTATTTTGCAGGAAATCTGTCCAAAGATGAATACGGAGATTTTGAGCGAAGAAATGCAGAAGAGACCTCCTACGGAGCTTATGACGGTACGTCGTGCTTGTGACGGTCCGTAGGTGGCAGCGTAGTGCAGCTGCTGGAGGAAGATGGGGAAGTCTGACCAAGTGTGGGGCTACGGAGTTCATGACGGTCCGTCGTGTCTATGACGGTCCGTTTTGCAGGTTCGTCATGAAGTTCACAGAAGTAGTCCAAGTACCCATATTCCAAGAGTTCAAGTGTTTTGAAACGAAGACCCTCGACGGACCGTTGTGCCTATGACGGTCCATCATACCTGCCGTCGAGGGTAATGAAGAGAGCAGCAGAAGAAATCGCATCAAGTATGGGACGACGGAGTCCATGACAGTCCGTCGTGACCACGACGATCCGTCGCGAGTTCCGTCGACCCAGCCGCGTTTTGACAGATTTCCAGCAAATAGAGTCCTTGTTTAATTAGGTTTTTTTTTCTATAAATAGTTCGAAAAACCTCGTTTTTGAGGTTAGAGTCTGGATCATTGTTAGACTCCGAATTGTTAGACACCGTATTAGTAAACATTGTATTGTTAGACTTTTGATTATCATTGATTGTTTGTGATTTTTGGTATTAATCAAGCAAACTCTCGAATTTTACTCTTTCTCATTGAACTAAGTACATGAATTCTTATATAATATATTTGAATATTGTGATTATGAATATGGGTAACTTAACTCCATAACTAGGGTTGTGGGAACCATAGGCAAATAATGAGGTAAAACCTAACTAAAATAAAAATTCTAGAATAGTGTCTTGCATGTATTTATAATTCTTTCGCTTAGAAGTATTTTTAACTGATGGCCAACGTTAGAACTCGCCTTAATGCTACTTTCCGGACCAAGGAGGTAGATAATAGGAAAAGAATTATTAACATAGATTTAGTGTATACTATCTATTAGGCTAGTATTGATTGGTATGAGGTAATAACTTTGTCAAATATCGAATACGATGCTTAATATGAGGTAACGATAAGGGTTAGGATAGCAACACACGTAGCCAGACCAAGGTGCGGAGTGAGATTTTCTAGATGCCGGACCAAGGATTTAGAAATAAATAACTTATCACTTTGCATGCAAGATACTAGGAATGAATTGTTATAGTTAGAATTATCAAGTTATGAACCTGTGGGGAACACGTAAATCCTAGTTACTTTGATTAATTGATTAAAATCCAACATTCAAAGCTGTTACGTGTCTCTTTCAATTTCGTTAGTTATTTTTGTTCAGTTAGAAATAGAAACCCCCCTTTTATTGTTTTTGCTTTCCAAGGAATTAATTGACCAAACAATAGTAATAACAAGTTAAAGTTAAGTCTAAACTATTTTCCTCGTGGGAACGATCCCAACCTCACTAGTTGGGTTATTTACTTGACACGACCGCTTTACTTCTTATTTAAGAAGTAAGTTTGAGCGTATCACATCACATTTCAGAGAAGGGTATAGAAGTTGATCGAGCTAAAGTCAAGGTAATAGAGAGACTTCCTCCACCTATCTCTGTCAAAGGTGTGAGAAGCTTTCTTGGGCATGCAGGTTTTTGCTGAAGGTTCATCAAGGATTTTTTAAAAATTGCGCATCCTTTGTGCAAGTTTCTTAAAAAAAAGACTGTAAATTTTATTTTGATGAATCCTGTCTTAAGGCATTTTGTAAATTGAAAGAAAAATTGTTGTCTGCACCTATCATTATTTGGCTGTATTGGAGAAAGCCATTTGAGGTAATGTGTAATGCCACTGGGGTTGCTCTTGGTGTGGTTTTGGGGAAAAGAAGGGACAAAATTCTTCACCCCATTTATTATTCTAGTAAATCCCTAAATGAAACCCAAAAGAACTACACCGTAACTGAGCAAGATCTCCTTGCATTAGTCTTTGCTTTTGAGAATTTTTGCTCCTACTTTCTTGGTACTAGGGTTATAGTGCATACTGATCATTCTGCTTTGAGATATTTGATGGCAAAGAAGGATGCTAAACTGAGGTTGATTCGTTGGGTATTACTATTTCAAGAATTTAACTTTGAGGTGATTGATAAAGGGACCAAAAATCAAGTTGTTGATCACTTGTCCCTTTTAGAAGATGAAGCAATGAGAGGGTTGGGGGATAAAACTTAAATTGATGATACTTTCCCCGATGAACATATATTGGCGGCCTCTCAAGACTTGATTCCATGGTTTGCATATTTTGGTTAATTATGTGTCTAGAGATAACATCCCACCGGACTTGTATGATGTGAAAACGTTCTTTTGGGATGAGTCATACTTGTATAAGAGTTGTACCGATGAGCTTATTCGGCGTTGTGTGCCAGAAGTTGAGATGTTGAGTGTTTTGGAGCCATGTCATTCTTTACCCGTAGGAGGACATCATCGTGGTATTCCGACCGCTCACAAGATCTTGCAATGTGGCTACTATTGGCCAACTATCCACCAAGATTCTCATGAGTTTGCCAAGGCATGTGATAGATGCCAAACAGATTGTGGCCTATCGAGAAAGCAAGAGATACCTTTAAATCCTATTCTTGTTATTGAGCTATTTGATGTGTGGGGTATTGACATTATGGGCCCTTTTGTGACTTCTCATGGGATGAAGTACATTCTAGTAGCGGTCGATTATGTGTCTAAATGGGTGAAAACTATCGCACTCACATATAATTACGGGAAGAGTGTCACCGCATTCTTGAAAAAGAAAATATTATCCTGATTTGGCACCCCAAGGGCTATTATTAGTGATGGGGATCCCACTTTTGCAATAAATTATTTAAGGTATTATTGGAGAAATATGGTGTTCACCATAATGTGGCCACTCCTTACCATACTCAAACTAGTGGGCAAATTGAGGTGTCCAATAGGGAGATTGAGCAAATTTTGTCAAAAACGGTTAATGCTAGTAGAACGAATTGGTCAAGGAGGCTTCGTGAGGCTCGTTGGGACTACCGGACTGCATACAAGTCTCCCATAGGTATGTCCCCATACAAACTTGTATATGGTAAGTCTTGTCACTTACCGGTTGAATTAGAGCATAAAGACTTGTGGGCAATGAAAAAGTTGAAAATGGAATAAGATGAAGCTGATGAATAGAGGTTAAATGGGTTGACTGAGCTTGATGAATTTCGCCTAAAAGCTTATGAAAGTTCAGCCCTCTACAAAGAAAAGATGAATTACCATGACCAAAAGATTGAGAAATGTGATTTTATGGTTGGGGATTCGGTGCTTTTATTGAATCCTAGGTTCCATTTTTTTTCGGGCAAACTCAAGTCCAAATGGACTGGTCCTCACTTGATCACCCAACTATTCCCTCACAGAGTGGTTGTGTTGGAGAACAAGGAGGGTGTGCGGTTTAAGGTGAACAAACAATGTCACGAAATATATCTGGGGCACGCTGAAATGGCGAATGAAGTTATCGAGGCATACCATTTTGATGAAGTCTGAGTAATCAAGTGTCCTACATTGTGCCGCGATGTGAAATCAAGCGCTGGTTTGGAGGCAACCCAATATGTATCCTCTAGACAACTATAGTTTTTTCGTAATTTCCTGTTATTGTTTCTTGTTTCTTTGGTTTAATTTCCTTAAACTTCGCGTCTAAATATTGTTTTCTTTTTGCTAGGATTGTTGGCTACAGCATAGTTTAGGGTCCATGTCCAAAAAAAAAGTGCCCAGAAAATACAAAAAGAATAGCTTAATTGGTGTCAAATTTGCAGGTTTCACATCACCAAAAAATCTGCAGAAAATATGTCTGCATCACCCTTTGACTGATCCATCGATGGACCGTCACGCTAGCGATGTACCGTCGCAAGCGTTCGTCGTGCCCAGGTATATTTTTCAAATTTTTTAAGTTAGGGCACGCGTGATGGACCCCCACGACGGACCGTCGTGCCTGCGACGGACCGTCGACGGGGACTCGTCGCGTTAAAAAACCCATAGACTCGACCAGACCTGACCCGAAAAAATTAAAAGTTTTAAAACGTTTCAACTTCCCACCACTTCATTCAAACGATTTATTTCCCTCATTTCCTCCATTTTCTCCCTCTTTATCTCCTCAATTACTCTTCTGTTCTCTAATCTTCTGATTTCTTTCCTTTACCAACATTCCCCAAAACCCTTCTTCTCCCAACTCCCAAAGTATTTTCCCATTCATTGCCGGTCGGAGTATTGGTTTAGTGTGCTGCTCATCGCTTTGTGGTGTTGCATTTCCTATTCATTAACTTCATTATCAGGTATGTGCTTCAGCTCTATCACTATCTACATTTCGTTCTTGATTTTACATGCTAAATACATCTTTCTGAATGTGTGGGTGTTTGATATTTGACCCCTAATGCATTCTAAGACATCGCCTCGACAACTCTAAGTGCCTTTAGACCATTATCATTGTAAAAAGAATGGGGATGTTGTGTTAAATAAATCAAAATGGGGGTTGTCTATTTTTGATATTTATTTTTGACCTAGATTGATAGTTCTCCGAAATTGCATGATAAAACTCGAATGATAGGTAAATTGGTTAGGGATTGTGGGTCGATAATTTTAGTCTATATTAGAAAATTTAAGAGACGACTTATGCTTCTCAATTTTGTCACAATAAGACATAACGAGCCCCCGACGGAACCATCGTTCCCACAACGAACCGTCATGGAGTCCGTCACACCAAGCCCCATTGTTTGTATTTGTTATTTTCCCCCCAGTTTTACGGGAACTTATGACGGACCGTCATACCCACGACGGTCCGTCCTGCATAACCGTCACGGTTGTCAGAGACCCTGTTTTTGAGAGTTTCAAAATACATTCTAAGTGTCCCCCTACGGACACTTATGACGGGCCGTCATACTTGCGACAGTCCGTCCTACACAACCTTCACTCTTGTCATAGACTTTGTTTATGAGAGTCTCAATATTTTTTTCAAGTGTCCCTTGATGGACCTCAGTGACAGACAGTCATGCCAGCGACGGTCCGTCCAGCACAACCGTTACGGTTGTCAGAGACATTCTTTTAGAGAGTATCAACATTTTTCTCCACTGTCCCTCGACGGACCTCTTCGATGGATCGTCATGCCTATGATGGTCCTTCCTGCACAACCATCGCGGTTAACAGAGACTTTCTTTATGAAAGTCTCAAAAAATATTTCTTAAGTGTTTCATGACGGACCCCCATAACGGTAAATCACAGTTATGACCGATCGTAAATGGGTCCATTGTGCAGTACTGCATCTGCAGGATTTCATGTTCAGTTTTAGTTTTTTGTCGTTGTTTTATTCTATGGATTTCTTGTTTGATTCTAATGCTACCAATTGCTATTATGTGTAGGTACTAACACTCATGGCACCAAAGCAAGATCAAGTATACTCACGTGGGCATTCCAAGTCCGTCGCCCCATCCACCCAACTGGTCATTTTCTTTGACGATGAGCGTGACCCCTATTACGTGCCCCCAGCATTGTTACTCCTACACGGGCTGCACGCACCACCAGAGCCAACCCCACGAAGGTGGCGCCCCATGTAGTCATTGCCTCGCAGTCTGAAAAGAAGCGCATACTGACCGGCATGCCTTCTATTTATGTTACACACTCAAGAGATGCTTCCGATTTTGAGGAAGTATTGGGTTAAGAAGAAGTCCCCGGGTCAGAGGAGGTTTCTGCTCCAGCCACTGCATCCTAGTCCGCCTTGTCTGATGAGGCCTATAGTGCTGATTCCACTTCAGTACCATTGACTGGAGTCCCCACCCTGGTTTCCAACCAGCCCGACCGGTGGTGTGTTGAGGGGAAATTTTAGGTGTACAAAGATTCCAAGTTGCTAAATGATAAGGGGATTATGACCCCGACCATTACACTTGAGAGGCTTGGTCCTTACGAGGAGTCTCCCCACCATGTCGGCAATCCATGCCCTTCTCATAAGGCACCGACAAGAATAGACGCCTCGTGATGTGAGCCTATACAGTGAGGAGTTGGTCAGAGAGTTCTACCCCCCGTATGTGGCGACTTTCCAATCCCAGAAAGACAAGCGGTCCACCCCCGCCAAACATGCCGCGCTAGATCACATACGAGTTCGTGACAAGCGGGTAGACATCTCCTTGCCAGCGATCTGCCGGTATCTATACGGCGAGACTGTTGATGCCAAATGGACTCCTCTCACTACCAAATTCGACTACCGATGGAAACTGGTTAAAGATGGACAGTTCCTGCTGAGCCAGAGTTTAGAGAGACCACCAAGAGGTGGATTGCCCGGTATTTGTCTGTTGATGAAGAGGCTGCTGACTGAGTACTTGAATAGAAGGGAGCCATTAAAAAGGCTAACCTAACCTTCACAGCCAAGATTTTATGGTTTTATTGTCCGCCACTCCTTTCCCCCACTGCTGCAGAAAATATTGTCACATGGGATAGCGCAGTTCTTATGTCAACAATGATAGTAGAGTATGAGGTGGACATCGCTTGGCTTCTTCAGGCGGTCATGCACGAGAGGGACTTCAAGGTCACTACTACTTACCCATTTCCGCGCATGGTGTTTGCGTTGTGCAGGTTCGCAGGTGTGCCCATTTGGCACATAGATCAAATCAAGACCCTGCCGAGCACTATTGATATAGGCCTTATAAGGGATGAGGCCAATGAGATGTATCCACACACATGGCCCCGCCTGGAGTTACCTCTGCTTGGTCAGAACCTGGCGGATACAGTAGAGCAAGCCCAAGCGGCTACCAGGCTACATCTGAGCCTACTAACATCACCCCGGTCGAGTCTATCCCGGGTGGTAGTACCGTTCCGAGCTCCTCTCACTCGACTCCCTTTGCCACTCTTTTCCCACTTGCTAAGGTCCAGAAACTTGAAACCCAAATGGCAAGTCTTCTGCATCACATCCAGCCTTGGATGCAGAGGTCTGTTGCTGAGGTGGAGGAGCGCATGGAGCGAAAGATGGACCAGCACACGAAGAGGAAGATCATGTAGGTTCATTAGTGCATTGACGCTTTTGAGTTGCATGTGCTAGCCCAACCATCCCCTCAGGTGGACGTGTACACCCTTCAGGCTGCTCTAGAGAGTCTGAGAGAGGACCTGGACACGATTCTAGATGCTAGGGCGGCCTTATTCTCCACTGCTGAAGTGCCACCACCTCCACCACGAGTGCATTCCAAGAGGCATAAAGGTCGAAATGTGGATGAGGCTAGGGCACAGAAGAGGGAGAGAGGATAGTTTGAGGCTGCGAGGAGAGCCTCGATTGCTGAGGAGAAGCCCCGTTACTTGAGGGCTATTAAGTTTGCTTCTGGGACGTCTATCTCCAGAGTTGTTGCGGCAGAGAAGAGCACTACTGATGGTGTTTTTATTGTTGAGAGTGTCACCACTTAGGATGTTGTTGATGCTGAGGACACTAGTGAGGGTGTCCAGACTATAGTGGGAGTGGGTTTCAGGTTATCGGACCCACCATCTTGTTGATCGACGACGCTTTGTGCCTCAGGTTTGCTTCACCTACCACTATATTATATTGGATTCTTTTATGAATTGGGGACCATTGCATATCTTTTTGTTGGGGGTGGGGTAAATGGAAAGTGAGTGCTAGGGTGAAATCTGAGTAGCCCAAATCACAATCCTCATTTGGGGTTTTCTTACCGATGTTCTTTTTCCCCAAGAGACTGATTATTTTTATTGTTGAACTGATATGTCTATATTTCGTGTACATAGTATAACTTTGAAGCATGATGGCTAAAACGTAAATGATATCCTGATATAATGAAAATGATGCATGACTAGACATAGTAACTGATAAATGTTGTGCTCTAAGAATGACATAGAGATACACCACTGCATGACCCTAAATATAAGACTAGAACTAGGTGTCTTATAATCTGGTAGTGTAATGAGATGTCATGTGAGTGTGAGGAAAATTTTAATAGTCCACTATTTATACTAATCTAGAACTTGCCTGGTTAGTACTGCTAAAAGTGAGTCGTAACAGACAATTAGGAAAGGATCATAGTTCTTTTTTCAATATAGCCAATCTTTAGCCTAAATAACAGAAAACCAAATGAAATTAACCCTTTTTTGATCCAAAAGATTTAATCTTAAAATAAACCTTTCTTTTTCACTCCAACTGATCTTTTCTGGGAACAATGTTTTCGCCCTAGTCCCTCCTTGGTCATGCGCACCTCAGCTTATGCCAAAAGCATAAGTTGAAGGTGGCTAATGCAGAAAACAACCTTGTCGTTGCCCTGACCCAACTTTGGGTATTGTGTACTTTGACTCATGGCAAATCGATGAGTTCAGGGTGGATATTATGAGGAATGCTTCGGAAAGTGGGGTTGAAAGAACAAAGAGAGACAAAGAACAAAATAAAAGTGACTCATGAAATGTTGAAAGAGATGTGAAATAAAAAATATGAAAAAAATAAATAAATATTTGAAAATGTGAATATAAAAGAAAGTAAAGAAAAGAGTCACTTACACAGAAGAAGAAAGAAGGAAAAATTGCAAGGTGAAAGAATATTAGAAAATAAAGAAATAGGGCAAAAAAATGATGAAAAGGTAGTTAGCTTAACCGATATGTCAAGGATGGCAAAAAATGAGTAAAATATACCTAAATATACCCTACCTGACCCTTAGCCTATGTTACATGCTAAGAAAATCCTATCGTGATCCTAAGAGTTGTTATGGAGAACTTAAAGTAGTGAAAATAAAGGCAAGCCTATGGCAATATGTATAAATGAGTTGTGAAGTTGTTCTGAGAATGAGTGTTGAAAAGTAATACTTATACTCAAACTGAAATCATTATGTGAAAAATGAGGATGTTATTTTGAAGTGAGTACACTAGTTGAAATACCGGAAAAATTAGCACCTAGATTAGAGATCAAAGAGTATAGGTGTCAATTTGTGGTGAGTTTGTGTTATGGTCTGATCCACATAATTCAAGCCTAATAGTGATATAATGCATGAACATAATGAGAATAATCAGGATTGATATCCAAATGATTGCATAAGCTAAAAGACGGATACTCTTGTACAAAGATTTTGTAGTGAGTCATAGTGCGTCGCTTGAGGACAAACAACAAATTTAAGTTGAGCGTGTTGATGTACCGTGGTTTCACGATACATTCAATGCATTTTACATATGTTTAGTGTGTGTCTAAAGCCTTTTTGTATTGATTTTTGATGTAGTTTTCTATTTATTTCCTGGAAATATGTCCAAAGGAGAATGCGGAGATTTTTAGCGGAAATTGCAGAAGTTACCACCTACGAACCACAAGATGGACCATCGTTACTGTGACGGTCAATAGGGGTCAACCTTCGTGCGAATATAATTTCTTCTGAACGAAGTTTGGGAATTCTGACCAAATATGGGACTACGAAAGCTCACAATGGACCGTCATAGCCACGACGGTCCATCCTACACATTCGTTAAGGCTAACAGAGAGTAGTCCTAGTACCCAACTTTAGAAGATTCTAAGTGTCGTGGAATGAAGCCCCTCGATAGACCGTCGTGCATGAAATGGTCCATCACACCTGTTCATCGAGGGTAACAAAGAGTTGATGAAGAAAGCACTAGAGAGGAACTTGTTGAACTTGAGCACCTTAAGGAACCTCCTGAACTTGAGGAGGAATCTCCTCATTCACATCATTCTCGTCAACACTCCTAGTTGTTGTCCTCCTCGTATTCATCTTCCTAGAAACACAAGGATAAAAAAAAAGAAAAGATTACTCATAACTTTTACTCTACGACACGACATAGTAGTAGAAACGAAGGGAAACTCTATAGTCCAATAGTCTCTCTCCCATAGATGTGCCGCGACTCACTTCGATGGTGAAGACTCTACAAACGTGACTTCATGAGACTTTTTGATTCCTACGACCACTTTTAAAACCTATGCTCTGATATCAAGCTTTTCACAGCCCAAGACCACACACTAGAAGTTAGGAAAAATCTTTGATTTCCACTGGCGTACTCGACCTCTTGGAGGTCGTATACAATCCCTTCCGTATTGTTCATCGCATATAAACATATAAAAAGTAGTGCGGAATTAAAAAAATTCACAAACATTTTATAAATCTTTAAAATATCTTTCAAATAAAAGTCATAGGAAATACTAAGTCTCATATCATCAAATCATAGACACAAAGGTACTTTTGGACACGATCCACACGAAATAGAAATATACTACTACTTAGTCTATTACAATACATCGATAAAGGACTTAAAATACATCTATGTCCTCGAGTGAAATTATGACATACTTCAACTTGCTTGAATGATCTTCTAATAGAAATTTAGATCTCCAAAATCACCTTACCCTATGAATCACTTTGGAGATACAGAAAAGCATGAAATTAGTACAACCACATATAATAAGTATGGCATAATGTATGAAACTCATAAAAATTGCCATTTATTGTAAATATTCATATTCTGACTTAAACATGAATACATAATCGTAAGAACGAAATTTAACACCTTAAAAATACATAAGAAATAACTTAAGCAATTTGGAACATTTTTAGGAAATCTTACATTGAAGTATACCATTGTTACAGTGAAGTTTCTTAGCTTCACCATTGAAACTTTATATGATGCCTTTCCATCACTAAAAGCTATCCTAACACTCACTTAAGTAAGACAAAGAGAAATCTCCCATACAACCTCTCTAGGCACACCTAAATGATCCTTAAGACCACCTATATTTAGATACACATTTACAATTCACCAAACGTACGAACATGGGATTCCCCTACCAGAGGTAATTCTAAGATTCACTTGAGTGAATTGTGAAGCGACTGCCAATAAAATCCCTTACCACACTCTTAAGAGATCCTATACCTAAGATATAATCATTCCCACTTAACACAATAGCATGAAAATAATATGACATTCTCCCTTCAAAAGGTTATCAAAAGACTTACTTAAGTAAATGAAGAAGTTAACGTCCATGATTGACCTCTTCAAGATTACCTATATAATCCTTAAGACTACCTAAGTTTGGTTCCTGTGTAAATAATAAACCAAGTTCCCTAACTAGATTCATTCTTAAAACATATCTAGGTAAGATACGAATTAAGAGGTGAGGATGTACATAAAACGATATTTTGCACTACGTATTGTCACTATGATTTCCTAGTAATGTCCTTTGGTCTCACTAATACCTTGTCAGCTTTTATGGACTTAATGAATAGGGTATTTCAAAATTATCTAGATACATTTGTCATTGTCTCATTGACGACATTTTTGTAGATTCAAAGAATAAGAGTGAACACATGGATCATTTGAGAGTGGTGTTAAAAGTCCTTAAGGAACACAAGCTATTTGCCATGTATAATAACTGTGAGTTTTGGTTGATATAGGTGGCATTTCTTGGTCATATTATCTCAAGTGAAGGTATAGAGATCGATCTAAAGAAAACTGTGACGGTTAAGAATTGGCCTAGACCATTGACTCCAACTGACATTAGGAGTTTCTTGGTTCTAGACTAGTACTATAGGAGGTGTGTGGATGGTTTTGCGTCCATTGCTTTTTCTTTGACTACCTTGACACAAAAGAACGTGAAATTAGAGTTGTCGCAGGCATGTGAAAGAAGCTTCGAGATTTTGAAAGATAGGCTTACCTCCGCTCGGGTGTTGACTCAACCGGAGGGTACTAGGGTTTCGTGGTATAATGTGATGCATCCCGAGTGGGTTTTGGGTGTATTCTTACACAACATGGGAAGGTAGTTGTGACAATCCGAAAGCACCCCCTAGAAGCTAGGGAGACCCTCGGTTCGTGGCAAGGCGTACTTGACCCTTTGGGGTCTTGCACAAGCCCTTTAACTCTCATTCATTACATAAGACATGAAAAGTAGTGTGGAACATAAAATTTTTCACGAATAAATAAATAAAATGAAATCTTTCATAAATACTTAAGAATTCTCATCTTCACAAGACAATTTAAAGACACGACATAATATTTTAGGACATGGCCCTTTACATTAAAAAGAAATGCATAATAAGTCTTTAAATTTGAAAACTAAGAAAAGTATTATGCCATCGAATAGATGAGGACGTACTTTTCCGTGAGAGGTAATTTCCCAAGCTTCACCTTCAAATCATCAAAATCTTCCAACCCATACATATAGAGTATAGAAAAGTATGGGATTAGTACAAAACAATGTATTATGGAATATGCAAAAACATGCAAAAAGGGACATTTTAGTAAAATAACATTTCATGCCAAATAATTAAAAAATTCATAAAATTAGAAGCAAAACCACATAAGAAACATCATGTAACACTCAGAGAAGGATTTCCATAATTTTAACCAAAAGACATACTATACAGTAAACTTCCGAAAATATCACAGTGAATTAGATAACATTACATTGAATTCCTTTTAACATTACAGTGACTAAATTACTCTAAAGTAGTGAACTTTCAAAGTATTACCAATGAGAAAGTAAGCATCATTTCTGTCAAAGTTTCCCTTTCTAAGGTCTTCCTGAGACTCACTAAGGTAAGACATGAAGGATGTACTCATATGCCTCTTTCAATATGCACCAAAGCGACCCTCAAGACTACCTCCCTTTTCAGCATACTCACCTCTTGAGAACAAGCACCCACTCAATGGCAATACAATAGAAGAACACCCAACAACACACCAAGAATTCCTTAACGGAATTCCTACTTAGTGCAATTAGTAGATGGCGTCCAATACCACCACCCACCATAAGTAGTATAGTCTTTTAGAAAACTTGGCACCAAGACTCCCCATTCAGAAGGTCTTACCTAGTGCAATGGATAGATAGCGTCCCATACCACCACCTACTCTAAATAGTACGTTCTTTTAGTAGACTTAGTTCATTTAATTAAAATAAGTCTCACCAAGACTCCCCTTTAGGAATGCCTATCTAGTGCAATGGATATATAGCATCACATTCCACTACCAAACCTAAGTAGAACACTCATTTAAAAGACTTAGCACATTCATTGCTTTTGTTGGAGTTATATTAACTGACCTAGATCAAGAGAGCTAGACATGGAATCCCGATATTAACCCCTATCGGATGAGGGATCCTCACTTTCCTAGAATGAGGTCATTCTCTTAGCTTTTGCATGGCTTTCCCAATAGCTACACCAATGCGGGCACATAGTTAAGGGATAAGGAGACTTCAACTAAGTAATTCATTTTCTACAAACGGGGAGTACTAATCTCAAGAGGTACACTGGAATACAACATCTTAACTCACAAAGTGTAATCACCTCTTCTTTATATCCTGTCGGTGCTAGGCATAACTTCCCATGGATTTTAAACAATATAAACTATAGGTTAAGGGTAACTAATGAATACCACATCTCAACTCACTAAGGGCATTCATACTCCAACCTATCTTAGAAAGCTCATGGGTTGTAGTGGGGTTGCTACTAAACACTTCAACTCAACTCGCGGAGAGTGTTCACCCCGAAACTCCCCTTTCGGACTTAACATAGCTTCATTCATTCATTTAAGTGTGAGTGTGTACATGTTAGCACACCTTGCACATAAGTTTCATTTCATTTAAATTTAACTTCTATACATGCTTAAACATTCATTCATCACATCATACACTTTACATACTTAACATAATCATGTAAGTCCTTTAGACATAATCCTTAATATACTTCTCATAAAAATATCTTAAAACAATTAATAAGAATAACTTCATTCAAGCATATACTCTAGTCTACTTCACATAATAACTTCATACAGAACATTTAACCAGAATGCCATATTTATCATATTAAATCACATAACAAGCCTTAATAGCCTCATTCAAAGTAAACTAGTAACTTTACATTCATAAAATTCAACTAAACACCACCACCAAGAAGGTGGACTATACCACAGAAGAGCATTGCGAAATTAAAGCTAAACAACATAACAAACTTACCCTGTAATCCAATCTTTCATCACCTATAACATTTTACACAATATTTCATCATAAATTATCCCTTAGAGCAGTAGTTAAACAAAAATAACAACATAAGGAAAACAAAGTTAAAAGATTACAAAACAAAGCTCATTTAACCCATGTCTTAAGCCAACAATAGATGAAAAGCTCTAACATGATTTCATTGAATTTTTAACCTTTAAATCATTAACTAACATTATAAACATCATTATTAAGTAATTCAAAATGTTTTCATGCAAAACCCATATTTAGATTTGAAGATAGAAGAAACTAGGGTTGAAAACTCTTTTTGAAAACTTTAGAAAGGGGATCCTTGAATGGAAGAGAATTCAAGGATGGATACCATACCTCATTTTAATGAAATAACAATGAATTTTTATGAATAAAGGACCACCAACAGCCCTCCTATTTCCTTCTTGACTCCTAGCTTCAATGGTGACTTGAGAGAGTCTTCTAAGAGAGAGGGGTTTTGGGTTTTAGGAAGAGGAGTCTAAAATGAGGTATTACGGTTTGAAGCAATTTAATATAACTAAATAAACCCAAAAATAACTTCCTATTGTCATAAAATTCATTGGGTGAATTTACCAAACACACCAAGCCAAGGCAGATTTTTCACAGCTTTTGGGACAGTCTCCACCAACGAATGGACCGTTTGTCCAAGGACGGACCGTTGGTGGGGTCTCAATGGTTATGACTTAGATCCATTTGGAGCCTGGACAACTTAACCTTCAGTTCCAGTCGACTCCCATGGTTGACGGGCAGTTGGTTAACCAACGGACCGTCCCTTGGGTCGTCGTTTGGTCACTATTTTTGCAGTTTGTTGCAAAGATGTGGGGGCCTATTATAGGGCCCCTCGAGGGTCCTAGATAGACTCCTACCTGAGATTTAAGTCCCTAAACATATTCATCTAGGTATTAGGAACATCCCACATAAATTTCTATTAAAACGAAGACGTAAAACTCACTCAAACACATAAAGACACACAAGCGCTATCTAAGGCACACCGTCCGAATGTCCCGTACGTTCTTGGACGTTTGACCTCTAAACTTAACCAAACTCCACAAACAGACTAAGAACCCTAATGTAACTCATTTACCTTCAAATCAACTTAATAAACACTCACGAGGCTCTAGTTCACTTTTGTTTGTTTTAAGGCGTTACATTCTCCCCCACTTTGAACAACATTCATCCTCGAATGACACTAAAACTTCAAGAAAAACAAAGAATCACTTAGCAACACATAAAACATGACAATAATGTTCAAAACACTCAAAATTAAAGCATTAAATAGCAATGAGCATCATTTCACATTTTTCAAACACTAGCAACATAAGCAAATCATTGCAAAACTTCAAAATTTCAAAAATCACCCTTAACCTTGTTTAATGGAGGAACTACCTTATCTAACATTAAACATGCTCATATACAATATTTTTACACACATTGAAACTTCAATTCAAGGCAAATCATTTTTTTGCAAAAGAAAAAGAGAATTCCTACAATGAGCTTTCAATGTATTCACTGCCAACATGCTTAAAATTTTCAAAATTTCATTCTTTTTATAATTCAGCAAGATGACATGATAATACGAACTGTAAAACCATATAAACTCATTTTCACATTGAAACCATAATTCATAAAAAATGCAATTTCCTCAAAATTTGAACTTAGTTATGGTGAATTCAAAACTTCACTATGTCACATGCTTAAAATTTCAATAATTCACCTTCCAAGCAACTTTAACAAGATTACATGACAATATGAGAGACAAGACCATACGAACTTACTCCAATGAGACTTGGTAAGTTACACTAAGTGAAATGTGAGAGTACCATCCCATACTACCACTCCCACCTAGTGACCCTTGAGGATTCTCTTGGACTAAGTACATAACATGCAATTCTACACAACTCATTCTCCCCTACATAGGGTAAAGCCATCTTCACTATCTCATACTTCAAAGTACCACTATACTTCTTCACAAGGTAGGAACTCACACTACCCTCGAATCATCCACATCAAGACTAAACATCAACCTTACAAGTTAAGCGTAACACATTCCTCTTAGGATCCAAGCCTAAACAAACTCCCTTAAAAACCACCTCATTCAACTATGATGTCATGTTATGAACTCTTGTACATGCCTTTTTTTATAACATAATGTTGGAGCTGTTTTTGTCATTTACTATATGTTGACTTTACTCTACTACTTGACGATGTTGGTCTTGTGTTAAATATGGTATTGCCTTGAAGGATATATGACTACAGACTTCTATGTGCTCTTGGTTATGAATAAGGCTTTCCAAAGTAACTTAGCATGGTTTTGAACAAATGTCCCGTTGAGTATGATTTCAAATGTTTATGCGCATATTTTTCCATACTTAGTAAAACTTGATCTAATAACCTATTTCCTTTATTTTTCTACAATGATGTATGTTCCGGACATTGTATTTCTAGAAGGCCAATTCAAGAAGACTTGGCTTCAGTTTTGTCCAAGTTTGGTAGTTCCTCACCATTCTGAGAGCAATGCCACTCTCTAAATATTGATGTTGTTAAAGTCTAAATACATTTAACTTATTTACTCTTTCATTTTGATATTATGTAAGCCTATATTGTCATGTTTACTTTGTATTGGCTAATTCCAACATACATATTTGTTTAAATGGTTCAGTCTGAGATGAAGTATTAGACTACTTCTTTATAACTACCCTAAAAATAAAATAGGTCAAACCAGACCTTTAAAATGTGCTTCGTTAGTTAATAATGTGTATATATAGTTAATTTTAGCATTAGAAGTCAAATGGTGATTTTTTGAAGTCAAACGTCAAGGAACGACCATGACGTTCGGAAACTAGCCTTGTGTTTGTGCTAGTGTATCCCTCTATGTTGTATGTGCTTATGTGTGTTTTTTGGAGTCTAAAATAAGTGGAGATGACCCTAGCACCTAGACGGACATGCTTAGGGTAAAAACGTCTAGGTACAACTCCCAGGAATGTCACGACTCGATATTACACCCTAGAAGTTAGGGCCAATCTCGGATTTTTAGCAGCGTACTCGACTTCTCGCAGGTTTTATACAAGCCCTTACATATCGTTCGCATATAAACATATAAAAAGTAGTGAGGAATTTAGAAATTTTCACAAACATTCTATGTCTTTAAAATATCTTTCATATAAAACTCATAGGAAATACTAAGTCTTATATCATCAAATCTTAGACACAAGAGAACTTTAGGACACAGCCCATACACAATAAAAATATAGTACTAATTAGTCTATTATTATACTTTGATAAATAAATAAAAGACATCTATGCCCTCGAGTCAAATGAGGAGATACTTCAAGTTGCTTGAACGATCATCTATCCAAACTTAACTCTCCAAAAGAACCTTCACCTACAAATTACTTTGGCGGTTGATAAAAGCATGGAATTAGTACAAACA
The DNA here is from genome assembly GCF_001406875.1 of Solanum pennellii. Taxonomy (NCBI): domain Eukaryota; kingdom Viridiplantae; phylum Streptophyta; class Magnoliopsida; order Solanales; family Solanaceae; genus Solanum; species Solanum pennellii. The sequence goes on from NC_028640.1 coordinate 40,983,988, forward strand.
CATGTAGTAAGTATTGCAAAATGCATAAAAATTACGAAAATGGACATTAATTGGAAATATGCATCTTTTGACTTAAATATAAATATATAATCATAAGAACAACATTTAACACCATAAAAACACATAAGAAATCACTTAAGCAATTAAGAACATTTTTAGGAAATCTTACAATGAAGTATATGAGTGTTATATTGAAGTTTCTTAGCTTCACCATAGACACTTTGTAGCATGACTTTTCCTCACTAAAAGCTATCCGAAGACTCACTTAAGTAAGACAAAGAGAGATCGCCCATACAACCTCTCTAGGACCACCTATATGATTCTTAAGGCCACCTATGATGAGATACACACATACAATGCACCAAACATACGAACATAAGATTCACTTACCAAAGGTGATTCTAAGATTCACTTAAGTAAGTTGTGAAGCGACCACCCGTACAATCCCTCACACACATACTTAAGAGATCCTATGGATTACGTATGATAGAATCATTGTCACGTAACACAATAGAATACATATAATATGACATTCTCTCTTCCAAAGGTTATTAAAAGACTTACTTAAGTAAATCAAGATGATAACATCCAGGATTAACCTCTTCAAGATTACTTCAATAGTCCTTAAGACTACCTATTATTTTTATCATGTCTACATAATCAACAAACTTCCCTATCTAGTGTAATTCTTAAGACTTATCTAGGTAAAATACGAAGGGACTATTCCTATGCCCCCTTCACACCTTAACTAGACAACGCTTAACTACTCTAGATAAGTACTTCTTCATTTAACATGATTACTTTACTTAAGTGATTACATTCATTAGTTCATTTAGGACTCATTCATCACATAAGGACATTCATGTTATGGTCTTGGACAAGACCTAGTGATGCTCACTAACATCTTTAAAGCCTATTGTGCAATGTCTCTATACCGTCTGATATCACCACCTAAACTTCATAGAACTTCTCCAATACTACTTGGTATCTCATATAATGAGAATAGGCAATAACTGACATAGACTATGATAGATAAAGATGGAATCTGGAGTTCTAACATACACCGATGCGGGGGTTCTACTTTTCAAGGGTAGAACTAGGACACATCCCATGTAGGCACATGGTTAAGGAACATGAAGGGCTTTTATGTACTCTAGTATCATTCTCAAATAGAGATACATTGTACTTTAGTCTCCTTCACAAGTATAGATACTTCCCATAACATAGTCACTCGTTTCTAGCCTTTGTTCACATAGAGTAATTGACATTAAAGGATCACATGAAGAGGTTTCATATCTAGTTTATAAGCTAATCACATTCACCCTACCAAAGAGGTCCCCTAGGGCTACCTCACAATGGCAAGAAATCCTCATGACTTTCCTAACGATGATATGATTCCATTCCATCCAATCGACCCTATGTCTATCATTAATTACAAGAAGGATACCATTTAGCTCTCGACTTCAAAGTTCATAACTCACCACTAGGTTATGGTTCTACATACATGACGTTCTGAATATCATTTAAGGACTCACATATAATTCATTCATACATGACCAGGGTGCACTAAGATTACCTATTAAAGAAATCTCATATTCACATATGATTCATACATGTATCAACTAAGGACACAAGTCTACCAAAGCAAGACACAACATACTTTACATTAATTCATATAGCATATCATTCTTTTAAGCACTTAGAAATGACCATTATCATATTTATGTCATCCTATACATTAATATAACATCATAAATTTAACCATCATAGACTAATATATTCAAGTAAGGATAACCATGCATCAACTCTAAGACTACTCACCAAATGACATAATCATAGTCTAACATGATCACCTAACAACATAAAACTTTAACATTACTAGCATATAGATATGATAATACTTCATATAATTAACTACAAAAATCATCATAGTACTTCAAGTAGTGCCGACAAGGACATGATAATCATATTACATAAAGTAACACCAACAAGGCCATATCAATTGCAAGTCAAGCACATAGCACCGCCACCATAAGTGGACCATGTAAATCACAATATATTTGATGTTTAATCAACATAAAATAAAGAGAATTAGGGCATCTTTCCACCAATCCATTCTCACCACTTCAATCCATAGCTAAATCATCAATTTCAATATCATAAGATCCTTACCCATGGCCATGAACAACAATTCAATACAAAAACTATAATAATAAATGAATCTAAGTCAATTTAATATTTATTTATCAATATAAGACAAATTAAGACCAATTATACATACATTGAGTACAATTCTTACATCATTCAATAGACCATAGAAAACTATACTAGAATTCATAAGCATTAAGAAAATATTACATAACCCTTAAAGTAGTCAAAAGCTAGTGTTCATCAAATGCATGGGTTCATAGTTTAATATGATTTAATATCATCTAATTATAAACAGTTTAATAAATATTCAATGACTTAAAACCATTAATGCAAGAACCCATGGATAGATCATGAAATTAGACAAGTTCATCTTTGAAAACTTTAGAAAACTGTTTGAATTTTTGACTCCTTGATGAATAGAGTTTCAAGGGTAAAAAAAATCTAAATGATGTTAATACACATATTTTATGAAGAATCACCACTAAATTCTCCAATCCAAGTTCTTCCTTGAGTTTTGACTCCAATGGAGTTCTAGGGGATTCCTTAGAATTTTTTATTTTGATTTTGAAGAATGAATTCTCCTTAGTGTTTAAGGCTTATAAATACATTTAAAATACCTAAAATAACCCTAAGTAACCACCCTTTTATCTTAATTGTACGTGGAGTGAATTTACCAATTCACCGCTAGACCTTACAGTATAGCTCCGCAAAAACAATCCCAACCAACAAGTGTCCATTGACAGCCCATTTCCCAACCAACGGACCCTCCTGGTTGTCCGTGGTTTGGCATTGAGGCTAGTACATGGATGCTCTCCTCCTATGCCTTATTTTCAACCTACTCCCCTCACCTCATCAACCGCCATCCGTAGGTTAGGCTGGTTTTGACAACTTTGGCTCTTGGGTTGGGTCCTTCCTGAAGGACCTTTGGATGGTCCTTGGGGATGTTTTCCCGGACGTTTCCCACTCGAATATGTTTGTATACAAGTTTAGAACCTCCCATATCAATTTCATCCAAAACTAACACGTAAAAGTCGATGAAACATTTCAAGACACACAAGGTCATTTCAAGGCAAACATTTAGAATGTCATGGATGTTCTTTGACATTTGACCAACAAACTTCATGAAATTTGAGACACTTCCTATAAACACTATATTAACTCATATAAGGACCTCATTAACTCATTAAACCTAAAATAGGAACATAACCACACATGAGGGCTATAGGTGAGTTAGTCATCGAACGTCTTAGTCTTCCCTTGACGTTTCACTTAAAAATCACCTAAAAATCTAGACACTGCCTCAATGCCACATTTTAGACAATTTTAGGAACTTAGACCCTCATAACAACCATGTAAGGCTCTAGCTTCACCAAAGTGATTTTTAAGGTATTACAATCTCCCCCACTTTGAAAATATTCGTCCTCGAATGACACTTGCAACTCTCTGAACATTTCCAAGAATAGAGATTAAATTTCAACAAGGCTCCTAAACATAATGCACATACAACATACTTATATTACTTGCTACTATAAAACATGAGTTTAATAGAAGAGATTAGACAATCAATCAAATCTATTTTACTCTCTATACTCACCCACTTAGAAGGAACTCATACTACTAAAGACAGAAATACAAAAACATACCATCATCATTATCATCCTCATCCAACTTTTTTCTTCTAGTCCGGAATGCATAGAAACTCCTCTTATTTGGAGCATCATCTTTTGGAACATTAGGAGCAACATTGTTACCCTTTCTTCCACTAAAAGTAACATTAGGACAATCCTCACCTTATGATCATCCTTCCCACAACCAAATAAACAACTAGTACCGGCCAGACACTTCTTATAGTACCTCTTTGCACAAGTAGCACATATAGGTTTGCCATTTTGAGAACCACCTTCTTTCTCATTTTTCACCTTTGGAGCACTAGGTCCATCTTGAGTTTGAGCCCTCTTCTTCGACCTAGGTAGACCTTGGTCACTAGAACCACTTCTCTTCAAGTTTATATCAATTCTTCCAAGTTTAGACTACTCAATTTATTAAGAATACACCATGAGTTTTTCTAGGGTCATATCATCATGTCGCATGGACGTATGACATTCTTCCTTCACTAGATCGGCAACTACCGTCACAAAACTATATATCTCATCCCTAGGTTTAGACACAAGGGATGGAACATAGTAAAACAACATAAAGAACTTCAAATAATATTCCTCAACACTCATATTGCCTTTTTTGAGAATGATAAACTCCTCTACATTAAACTCCCTTATCTCACGGGAAAAGTACTTCCATAGAAAATATACTTAAACTCTTCCCACTCTATGGGACACGACTCAACCAATCTATTGCCTTTCCATTGTGTGTACCATACTTTAGCAATATCTTTCAATTTATCTGAAGCTAACTCCACTGTTTTCCTAGAAGCTACTCCCATATTATGCACTATTTTATACACCTCATCTAGAAATTCTTGGGGATCCTCCCCCACCTTAGAGACAAGAAAGATAGGAGTATTCATCCTCAAAAAGTCTCTTAATCTATATGTCATAGTGCTCTCCACAGCATTCGCTCCAGGTGCCATACCCATATTCACATGGGTAGTCAAAGCTCGGTCTATAGCAAGTAAAGACTCTCTAATCTACTCATTTAACATTTCCGTGGGTACCACCAGAACATCATTACCTCCACCCACAATAGGGACTTGGTCACCATGAGCACCTTGATGAATTTTCTCAACTTGAGGAGGAATCTCCTCATTCACATCATTCTTGTCAACCCTCCTAACCGGTGTCCAACTTGTATTCTTTTTCCTAGAAAAATATGGAAAAACCATAATAAAATGGTACTCATAACTTTTACTCTACAACACGACATATGAGTAGAAAATAAAGGAAACTCTATCATCCAATAGCCTTACGCCCATAGATGTGTCGCGACTCACATGGATAGTTAAGACTGTACTAGATGCGACTTGATAAGAATTTTTGATTCCTATGGCAACAACCTATATATTTGGGCCAATCTTGGATTGCAAATAGAGTACTCGACCTCTGGGAGGTCTTATACAAACCCTTTCATATCGTTCATCGCATATAAACATATGAAAAGTAGTGCGGAATTAAACTTTTCACAAACATTCTAATAAGTAATTAAAATAACTTTCATATAAAAATCATAGTAAATACTAAGTCTCATATCATCAAATCTAAGACACAAGAGTACTTTGGTACATGGCCCATATACGATAGAAATATAGTACTACTTAGGCTATAACAATATTTTGATAATGGAAATAACAGACATCTCTGCACTCGAATTAAATGAGGACATACTTTGACTTGCTTGAAAGATCTTCTAATACAAGCTTAGCTCTCCAAAACAGCCTTCACCTATGAATCACTTTAGAGATAGATAAAAGCATGGATTTTTTTACAACCACATGTAGTATGTATGACATAATGCATAAAAATCATGAAAATGGACATTTGTAGGAAATATGCATCTTTTGACTTAAACATCAATATATAATCATATGAACAACATTTGACACCTTTAAAACAAATAACAAATCCCTTAAGAAATTTAGAACATTTTTAGGAATCCTTACAATAAAGTATATAATTGCTACAGTAATGTTCCTTCACTGTACAATGAAGTTTCTTAGCTTCACCATAGACACTTTATATCACGCCTTTCCCTTACTAACGGCTATCCTAAGACACAATTAAGTATGACAAAGAGATATCACCTATACAACCTATCTAGGCACACCCAAATGATCCTAAAGACCACATATAATGAGATACACACTTATAATACACCAAACATACAAACATGAGATTCCCCTACCAAAGGTTATTCAAAGATTTACTTGAGTGAGTTGTGAAGTGACCGCCCATACAATCCCTCACACACACACACTTAAGAGATCCTATATACTACCTAAGATAGAATCATTCTCACTTAACACAATACCATATATATGATATGACATTCTCCCTTCCAAAGGTTATCAAAAGACTTACTTGAGTAAATCGAGAAGATAACGTCTATGATTGACCTCTTGAAGATTACCTAAATAATCCTTAAGACTGCCTATGTTTCCACCATGTCTACATAATCAACAATATTCCCTACCTAGAGTCATTCTTAAGACATATCTAGGTAAGATACGAAGTGATCATTCCTATGCCCTCTTGACACCTTAACTAGACAACCATTAACAACTCTAGATATGTATTTCTTCATTTAACATATTTCCATTAATTAATGCATTAATTTCATTAGCTCATTTAGTACTAATTAATAACATAAGGATATTCAAGTAATAATCTTGAACAAGCCCTTGGGACTCACTAACATCGTCAAAGCCTATTATGCAATGTCTAGATAGCGTCACATACCACCACCAAAACTTTGTAGAACTTCTCCAATACTACTAGGTATCCCATATGATGAAAATATGCTTTAACTGACACAGACCATGATAGATAAACATGGAATCCATAGTTCTAACCTACTTCGCTGAGGGTGTTCTACTTGCCAAAGGTAGATCTATGACCCATCCCATGTAGGCACATGGTTATTGAATATAAAAGGCTTTTATGTACTCTAGTATCATTTTTAAGTGGAGATACATTGTACTCTAGTCTCCCTCTCAAGTAGACTACATTTCATAACATACTCACTTGGTGCTAGCCTTTGTTCTCGTAGAGTAATTTACATTAAAGGATCACATGAAGAGGTTCATAATCTAGTCCATAACCCAATCACATTTCGCCTAACAAAGAGGTCCACTAGGGCTACCTCACATTGGCGACAAATATAGCTCATCATGACTTACATAAGGATGATATGATGTCGTTCCAGCAAATTAACCCTAAGTCCATCGTTCATTACAAGAAGGTCTCACATATCATTAATTCATACATTGCAACGGTGCACTAATCTTACCTAGTCAATACATCTCGTATTCATATATCATTCATAGATATATCAAGTAAAGGGACACAAGTCTACGAAAGCAAGAAACAACATACTTTACTTTATTACATATAGCATATCATTCTTTGAAGAACTTAGAAATGACCGTTATCATCTTTATGTCATCCTATACATTAATATAACATCATCAATATAACCATCATAGACTGATATAGTCAAGTAAGGATAACCATGCATCAACTCTAAGAATACTCACATAATGACATAGTCATAGTCTAACATGATCACTGATGTATCGTGGTTTCACGGTACATTCAATGCTTTTTCCTTAAGTTTAGTATGCGTCTGAGGACTCTTTGAAGTAGTTTTAATGTATTTTTCTCTGTGTTTGTAGGAAAAACTGTCTAGAATGAAAATGCTGAAAATGTGCTCAAAATTAAAAAAAAGATGACCTACGGAATCATCGACGGTTCGTCTACCCATCGACGGTCCATTGGTGGAAACCATCGCCATGAAGATAGTATGCTGTCAAGGAAAGATCGAGGAATTCTAACTAATTCTCACCAACAGACCGTCTTGGTGATCCGTTGGTGTTAACAGAATGTAGCCTCAGTACCGATTTGAAAACGTTCTAAGTATGGAGCAATGAAGGCCATCGACGAACTGTCGTCTTGGTCCATCGATGGTAATAGAGAGTTGGATAAGAAAGCGGTAAAAAATAGAGATTAAGTATGTACCGATGGAGGTGTAGAGGATCCGTCATTACCTCGATGGTCCGTCGATGAGGTCGTCGACGCGAGATGCATTTTTCGACAAATTTTCCTTATTTAGGTTTCCCTTTATGTTTACGATTCTTTTATTATAAATAGGAACAAACTATTCATATTTGGGGTTAGACTCTAGGTTATTTTTCTTATTTGTAATGTTGGTTTTCAATAGTAGGATGTGGACAATACTTCATTTTCTAGAATCGTTTATTAAACTATTTTCTCGAATTCAAGTGATTTTCTGGATTTTTTTCAATCTCATCAAAGTAAGTTCATGAATTCTTGTCTAATTAATATGAATTTTGTAGTTATGAATATGGGTAACTAAATCCATGACCAGGGTTGTGGGAACCATGGGTAATTAACAAAGTAAAACTAGCTAAAATAACAATTATCAAATAGTTTCTTGCATGTGTTGATTATTCTATCATTTAGAAGTCTTTCTAACCAGTGCACGCGTTAGAACTCGCCTTGTTGCCACTTGCCGGACCAAGTACACGGAATCGAGGAGAACCAATACTTACACTTTATCAAGAATTAAACCTCACACTTCGCAGAATGAATATTCAAAACAATCCTCCTTATATCTATGATGAGATCAACCCTAAATTTCCCCCGCCGGTTGATGCTCATAATCGAGTGGTTGTTGATAACCTTAGTTAAGGTAATCCGAGGAGGCAACCTCCCGACCTACGCCCTCAAGAGTACTATAGGTGAAATGTTAATATCACTCACTTTGATTGGCCGGTTGTGCTACCTCCTCTACCACATGGTCACACTTTTGTAGTAACTAGTAGCTTGATGCAGATGCTCACCGCAAGAGGTTTGTTTTTGGGGCTACCATCAGAGGATCCACATGCTCTCATCGCTAAACTAAGGTCGGTGTGTAGGATTTATGTAGGGAGGCCATACTTAGACATGGATGTAATTGTATTAAGGGTGTTCCCTCTCTCACTGACAGGGTAGGCCGGAAATTTTGTTACTAAGTTGCCCTACAATTAAATCTATACATGGGAGTAATTGAGGGATGAGTTCCTAGCAAGGTATTACCCGGTTCTAAAAAGTTAAACCACAAATATAGGGTGAAAAACTTTGTGGCATTACCATGGGAGTGAGTAAGAAATTATTGGGATAGGTTCACCTCATTCTTGAGAAGTGTCCCAAACAACCGCATTGATGATTAGTCACTAAAAGTCTACTTCTATTTGGGGCAAGATGATAATAATAAAGCAGTGCTTGATACGATTGCTGGTGGTTCTTATGGGGAGTGTACTTACGCAGAGATCATTGAGAAGTTAGAGAAAATCTCCCGAAATAATAAAGCTGGGAGCACTAGGAAGTCGGATACTGGGAGAAACACTTTTGCAATGCAAACTTCACATAACCCAACTACATATGAGATTCGTGAAGAGATGGCGCAAATGAGATTTGAGCTTGGGTTGGTGTTAAAACATGTCATCGGGGGTGCATAAAAGGTAAATACGGTGAACTATTTGGCTAAACCAACACCACTACCGGTTGATAAGTACTACTATGAAGAAGATTATTATGCAGTGAATGAGCATATGGGGGGTTTCAGGCCAAACGCCAAAGGCACCAATTAGCAAAATTTGTGCCAAGGTCAAGGAAATCAAGGTCACAATTATGGGAATTACAACCAAGAGGGTCACTATGTTTGAGATGGCAACTACAACCGCGACAACAACTTCAATCGTGGTAACTATGATAATAGAAACAATCGGAGTGGCCCTACGTTCCACCTTAAAATTGGGAAGATGCTCCTAGGAATGGTGAAGGTTGCATGGCGCGAGATGAGGATATGTTGCATATGATGATGAGTTGGTTTGATAATAGTGATCAGCATGCCAAAGAGCTGAGAGGTGATTTAGCAAATATTGGGCAAAATGTGCATGCACATGCAATCTCAATCAAGCATCTTATGTTGCAAATGCCCCAATTGTCTTCTACTATGAACCCACGCAAACCGGGCACTCTTCCTAGCAATACTGTCCAAAATCTAAAAAATGATGGACATTGTATGGGAGTGACTACTCGAGGGGGTTAAGCAGACCATGGATCCATCTATGTCATCTGGCGGCGAAGATGAGAAGAGAGGAGATGAAGAGGTAGTGGACGTCAGTGGTGAGTTGGTAGACAAATCGTTGAAACAAGCTGAGACACCCCTAAAAGTGACACCCATTCCTAGACCACCACCGCCTTTTCTGCAAAGGTTGGTGAAAAAGACTGAAGATGGTAAATACCAGCATTTTGTATTACTATGTTGAAACAACTTTCCATCAATGCCCTTTGATAGAAGTTCATGAACAAACGCATGGTTATGCCAAGTTCATGAAAGATATGGTTACTAAGAAGATATCGGTTAGTTTTGAGGATTATGATCGTATGCAACACTGTAGTGCTATTTCTACAAGGTCTCTTCTGCAAAATAAAGAACATCCGGGTTCTTTAACTATTCAATGTACAATCGAGATGTTACACTTTGCTAAAGCATTATGTGATCTTAGGGCAAGCATAAAACTCATGCCTCCCTCTATTTACAAGAAGTTTGTTTTGGGTAACCTAAATCCCACTGCGATGCGGCTACTAATTTCAGATGGAACGGTGAAGAGGCCTATTAGGATACATCATAATGTCCTAGTAAAAGTGGAGACATTTATTTTTCCGATCGATTTTATGATTCTTGATTGTGAGGTGGACTTTGAGGTTGCTATTATTCTTGGGAGGCCTTTCCTTGCTATCGGTCGTGCCTTAGTTGATATGGATAAAGGGCAGATGAAGTTCCGGTTGAACAATGAAGAAGGGACTTTCAATATTTGTAGGTCCATGAGGCAGAATAGTGAGCTTCAATCAGTATCTGTGATATCCTACAAGGTTGAGAGTTCATCTAAGGTACAAATAGAAGGACGTCTTGGTGTTGAGGTAATAGCGGCTATGATCATGAATTTTGAGAGTGACTGTATCGAAAAGTATGTGTCATTGGTTGTGCACTTGATCGAGGTGATGTACGGTTCAAACCAAAGAAATTGGATTTAGATATGAAGCACCGCGAGTCTCCACCTGCGAAACCATCTATTGAGAAGGCTCCAAAATAGGATCTTAAGGATCTACCATATCATCTGAGGTATGTATTCATGGGGAAAGGTTACACTTTGACGGTAAATATTGCATCAGATTTAATATTCAACAAGTAGAATTTTTGGTTGAAGCCTTGAAGAGGTTCAAGAGATCTATTGGGTGGAATATTGCTGATATTATTGGGATCTCTCCTAGTATTTGTTCACATAAAATCCAACTCATTACCGACCATAATCCCAGTATTGAGCACCAGAGACGCTTAAATCCACCTGCAAGAGGTAGTGAAGAAGGAAATTATTAAATGGTTGTATGTCGAGTCATATATCAGATCGCTGATAGAAATTGGGTATTCCATGTTCAGTGTGTGCCCAAAAAAGAGGGGTGACTGTGGTACCTAATGAGATAAATTATCTTGTTCCAATGTGGCCGGTGACAGGATGGATAGTGTGTATGGATTACCGAAAATTGAATGCATGGACTGAGATGGACCATTTTCCTATACCCTTCATGGATCATATGTTAGATAGGCTTGAAGGAAAAGGGTGGTATTGTTTTCTTGATGATTATTCGGGTTACAATCAAATCTCTATTGCACTAGAAAATCAAGATAAAACCACTGAACTTTCGCGTTCAAGAGGATGCCCTTAGCGTTGTGTAATGCACCAGCTACTTTTGAAAGATGTACGATGTCCATATTCTTCGATATGGTGGAGGACACCATTAAGGTATTTATGGATCCTTTTTCTGTTGTTGGTGACTCGTTTGAGCGTTGTTTGAATCACTTGTCCAACGTTCTTAAAAGATGTGAAGTTTGCGGCCTTGTGCTAATTTGGGGAAAATGTCACTTTATGATGAAAGAGGGTACTGTATTGGGCCATCGCATCTTTGATAAGGCTATAGAGGTTGATCTAGCTAATGTCGAAGTGATCGAGAGACTTCCTCCACCCATCTCTGTAAAAGGTGTGAGGAGTTTTCTTGGGCATGCGGGTTTCTACCAGAGGTTCATAAAGGATTTTAAAAAAAATTGCACATCGCCTGTGCAAGATGCTTGAGAAAGTGTTTACATTTTATTTTGATGAATCTAGTCTTATGGCATTTGGTGAGTTAAAGAAGAAATTTATGTCTACGCCCATCATTATTTCCCCGAATTGGAGAAAGCTATTTGAGGTGATGTGTGATGATAGTAGGTTGCGCTTGGTGTCGTTTTGGGTCAAAGAATGGATGAAACCTTTACTCCATTTACTATGCCAGTAAGGACCTTAATGAATACCAAAAGAACTACACTTTGACTGTACAAGAGCTCCTTCCGGTGGTCTTTGCTTTCGAGAAATTTTGCTCCTATTTTCTTGGCACAAGAGTTATAGTGCATACTTATCATTCTGCCTTGAGATATTTGATGGCAAAGAAGGATATGAAATCTAGTTTAATTCATTGAGTACTACTGTATGAAGAATTTGACTTTGAAGTGAAAGATAGAAAAGGGACCGAAAATCAAGTTGCCGATTACTTGTCTCGACTAGAGGATGGAGTTATGCAAGAATTGGGTGAAAAGGCTGAACTTGATGATACTTTCACTGATGAGCATGTATTGGACGCTTCTCAAGACTTGATTCCATGGTTCGCTGACTTTGCAAATTACTTGGCTAGTGATATCGTCCAAATCGGACTTGTCTTTTTCTCAAAGGAAAAGTTTCATGCATGATGTGAAAAAGTTCTTTTGGGATGAGCCATATTAATATAGGAGTTGTGCCGATGGACTCATTTGGCATTGCGTGCTGGAAGTCGAGATGTTGAGTGTTTTGGAGGCATGCCACTGCTCGCCCGTGGGTGGGTATCATAATGGTATCTGGACAGCCCATAAAATCTTGCAATGTGGCTACTATTAGCGAACCATCCACCAAGATGCTCATGAGTTCGCCAAGGCATATGATAGGTGCCAAAGGGATGGAGGTGTTTATAGAAGGCAAGAACTCCCTTTGAATCCCATTCTTTGAATTGAGTTGTTTGACGTGTGGGGTAATGACTTTATGGGCCCATTTATGAGTTTTCATGGATGAAATATATTCTTGTGGCGGTTGATTATGTGTCAAAATGGGTTGAAGCCATAGCACTTGCAAATAATGAAACGAACAATGTCAGCATGTTCTTGAAAAAGAACATATTTTCCAGATTTGGCACACCAAGAGCCATTATTAGAGATGGCAGATCCCACTTTTTGGAACAAGTAGTTCAAAGGATTGTAGGAGAAATATGGGTTCGCCACAATGTGGCCACACTATACCATCCTCAGACTAGTGGGCAAGTTGATGTGTCAAAAAGAGAAATCAAGCAGGTTCTGGCGAAAACGTTGAATACGAATAGAACAAATTGTTCAAGGAGGCTTGACGATGCTCTTTGGGACTACCGAGCATGCAAGAATCTCATAGTTATGTCGCCCTACCAAGTTGTATATGGGAAAGCTTGTCACTTGTCGGTTGAGTTTGAGCATAAGGCCATGTGAGCAATGAAGAAACTGAAAATTGATTGGAATGAGGCTGTGGAACAGAGGTTAAATGGGTTGAATGAGCTTGATGAATTTCTCTTAAAGGCATATGAATGTTCAGACCTTTACAAACAAAATATGAAGAAGAAACATGACCAAAATATTGAGAAGCGCGATTTTGTGGTTGGGGATTTGGTGCTTTTATTAAACTCTAGGTTGCATTTGTTTCCGGAAAAACTCAAATCCAAATGAACTTGTCCATTCCTGATCACCCAAGATTTCCCTCATGAAGCGATTGTGTTGGAGAATAAGGAGGGTGTAAGGTTCAAGGTGAACGGGCAACAAATCAAAATCTACCTAGGGTATGTTGAAAAGGCAAATGAAGTGATCGAGGCTGACCATCTTGATGAAGTTTGAGTAATCAAGAGTCCTGCGTCGTGCCGCGACGTTTAATCAAGAGCTGATTGGGAGGCAAGCCAATATGTATCATCTAGTCAATGATATTTTTGTTTTTTTCGTTATTTTATAGGTGTAGTTGCATTTTTTCTATTTTTCTAACTTAATGTCACGTATTAATTTTCTTTTGTTTTTTTAGAAGTGTTGGCTAGAGAGTAAGCTAGGGTTCGTGTCTAAAAATGTCTAGAAAATATATAAGGATTAGGTTATTGGGTGTTCAATGTGCAGGGACCAAATCCCTAAAAATCTGCAGAAAATTGGACACCCTGAACTGATCAATGGATCAATCGACGGACCGTCATCTTGTCGACGGACCGTCGGTAGGGTCTGTAGATCCAAAGTTAGTTTCTTTAATTGTTTTCTAAGTTAGGGCACATACGAAAGAGCAGTCGATGGACCATCGATTGACTTACGGTCCGTCAACAGGGAATCATTGGCTCCTCCGGCCCAATAACCCAACCAGACACGACCGGCTATATATTAAATTTTTAACCTCTTCAGTTACCCTCCCTTTCAAAACCTTCCCAAAACTGTTGCCCTCCTCATCTCCCTTCAACTTACACTTCCTCACACATTAACTCCCATCTCTATCAATCAGATTCCCCTCTTCCCCAAATCTCCATCAGTTTCCCAAATCCCTTCTCTTCCCCATTTTTCTATCTTCATCTATCTTCTTCTAGGTCAGTGTTCGATCTCGCTGTTTGGTGTTTCGTACATGCAAGAATTCATATCCATATTTCCTACACTACAGCATACATGTATGTCTTTTTGATCTGCTCTATTTACTCTCGTTACTTTACATGCTAAATTGCTGGATTAGGACATTGGTTCATGCTTAAAATCTCCGAACTGCATTCCTAGTCCTTTAGAACAATGAAAGTGAATGGGATGGCGGTGCATTGTCTAATAATTGTTGTGTTTTGAGTGTTGTTGTTTTTGACTTAGGGTTTGATAGTCTATGAAACTCTATGTTTAAAACTACGATAATTCATGCCCTAGGAATGATGAAATGCCTTGTTAAACGCTAAAGGAACATAATTTTTCTTAGATTGCTCTGAAATTATTCTTTGGGGGTAACAATGGCTGCAAAAATTCTGTCCCTGAAAGACAGAACGAGACACCGTCGATGGACCGTCTTTTGTCTGTCAATAACACCTCCCCTGATTTGTCTAAGTGCCTACCGACAGAGTAGACGATGGACCGTCCTGTATGACCGTAGACTCTATTAGAACCCTTATTTCTGAAGTTCCTCAAAACTTTTTTAAGAATCCATTGACGGACCCCCACTGACGGACCGTCGTTCAGTCGATGGTCTTTCTTGTAGGTCTATCATCCTTAATAGAAACCATGTTTCTTAAGAATCCAAAAAAGTTTCTAAGGGTCCATCGACAGACCCCTCCTGACGGACCGTCATTCCGTCGATGGTCCATTTTTCACTTCCGTTGTCTCTAATAGAACCATTGTTTCTGCAATGCTAAATAAATTTTCTACGTGTCCATCGATGGACCCACATTGACGGACCGTCGTTCCATCGACGGACCATTGATGTGGTTCGTCAGTCAGTTCTGCAGTTCTGCATCACCACTCTTTTTGTGTTTCCTCCTCTGTGTTTGACTCTTTTGAGTGTGTTGCATGTTTACATTGGTACTAATAACCCCTCGTTGAAGGTACACATGGCACCCAAGCAAGACTTTGTCTACTATCGAGGTCGTTTTGAGTCTGTGGCCTCTTTCTGCTAAATGGTGATTGGGTCATCTGACGATGAATACGACCTCGAATACTTCATGCACCCAGACACAGTAACGTGGTGCTACGACCTCTTGGAATATGCCCATGAGGGTGCCGTCTGGCGTAGTCACTGCCTCCTAGTCGTATAGGGAACGCACACTGACCAGCACACCGACTGGGTCTGCTACAGTTTCTGAGGGAGCTTTTGGCTCTGCGGAGGCTGTTGGGTCTGAGGAAGCTTCATCTTCACAAGGGGCCACTGCCCCAGCTACATCGGTTCACTCTGCGTCATCTGAGGAGGCTGAAAGTGTGGATTCTACTCCAGCACCCCAGACCGATGTCCCCGCACCAGTTTCTAATCAGCCAAATCAGTGCTGTGTCGAGGGCCAATATAAAATATACAGGAATGTGAAGCTGCTCGACGAAAAGGGGGTCATGACTTGGACCATTTGAGTCGAGAGGCAAGTTTTTACAGGGAGTCTTCCCACGATTCAAGCTATACATGACCCTTTCATCCGCCATCGGCTAGAATGGAAGGCTAGGAGTTTGGGTCGTTACAGCGAGGAGATGGTGCAAGAGTTCTACGCCGCTTATGTGGCGACTCTCAGGGCTTGTTTGGATAGGCGGACTTACCCCGCCAAACACGCACCACTTGAGCATATCTCTTTGCCCGCCATCTTTAGATTTTTATATGGTGCTGACACTGATGCCACCAGGCCCCTCTAACTACCTAGTTTGACTATTGATGAAAGCTGGTAAAGGACGGCCGTTTCCAGCGTAAGAGAGTGCTGAGAGAGAACACCAAGAGGTGGATAGCCTAGAAAATCTCTATGGATGGCGAGGGTGATGATTAAGTACAAGAGCCAATAGGAGGTATAAAGATGGCCAACCTCACATTCACGACAAAATTCTTATGGCTCTTGGTCTGTCATTTTCTCTCCCCCACTGCTACTGATAATATTGTTACATGCGATAGAGTAGTGCTGCTAGCTGCCATAGTTGTTGGGTTCGACGTGGATTTCGCGTGGCTATTATAGGAGGTCATTCATGAGAGGGACTTTAAGGCCACCACTACTTACCCCTTCCCTTGCATGATTCTTGAGTTGTTCAGGTCTACTAGAATGCCCGTGTGGCACATTAATGTGCTAAAGACCCCGACTGGCATAGTGGATATCAGTCACATCTGGAATGAGGCCTATGAGCTGGCTTCCAAGAGCGGGCCCCGATCAGAGGTGCTGCCGCTAGGTGAGAGCTTTGAAGCCACGACCGAGCAAGCCCAAGGGGCTGATCAGGCTACATTAGAGCCTATCGACACCACCCAGGTTGAGTCTATCATGGGTACTAGCACAGCTCCGAGCTCCTCCCGTTCTACCCCATCTACAGAGCTGCTCCCGATCGCTAGGGTAAAAAAGTTAGAGGCCAAATGGCCACACTTCTGCATCATATCCATCCTTTGATGTAGAACTCCATTTCTGAGGCGAAAGAGGGAATCAAAAAGAAGATGGCCCAGCGGACTGAGAGGCAGATTATGGAGGTCCACCAGTGCCTTGACACATTTGAGTTAAGGATTCTCGCCCGGCCAGCCCCTAGTGTAGATTTGACGACTCTCTAGGATATTGTGGCGAGTCCGAGAGCAAAAATGGAAGCCATACAGGAGGCCCTAGTGATAGCGTCTGAGGCCTCATCTTTGGATCCTACTGTGGATATAGTGATGACTGCACTATTCTCCACCACTGCTGATCCATCACCTCAGCCCCGTGAGAATACCAAGAGGCACCAATCTAGAGAGGATATGAGACTCGAGATAGGAACAGAGAGAGTCTTGAGTTGGAGTCTGCGAGGAGAGCCTCCCTGATTGATGAGGAGGCCGGGCAAATAAGGGTTCAGGAGGTGGGTGTTGGGACGTCTATCTCCAGGATTGCTGATGTTGAGAGGAACACTACTGAGGGTGTTGTTATTGATGCGGACACTACTGATGGTGTCCCTACTACAGAGGGAGCGGGTTCCGAGAAATCGGACCCACCATATTATTGATAATCGGTGCTATGCGCTTCAGCTTTGCTTCACCTACCACTCAATTTTATTTATTTTATGCATTGGGGACAATTGCATGCTCTTTTGTTGGGGTGGGGTAAATGCAAAATTAGTGCTAGGGTGAAGTCTTAATAGCCCAACTCACTATCCTATCTTGGGGTTTTCTTTCCTGTGTTATTTTCCCCAAGAGACTGTTTACTTTACTATTGAATCGGCACATTAGTATCTTCTACATAGTATTGATATAAAATCTTAAACCTGATGGCTAAATAAAATGATATTCTGGCTAAATAAAATGCTTGCATGATTAGGGAAAGTGAATAATGAATGTGTGGCTCTAGGCATCACATAGATATACACCCCTGCGTCACCCCTTAATCTTAAGCTCAAACTAAGTTTCTGATAATCTGGTAGGGTAATGAGGTGTTGAGTGAGTGTGCGAAAGTTGAATAGGCCACCGTTGGTACTGATCTAGAACTTGCCCGGTTAGTCCTGCTAAAAGTAATCTGTAATAGACAATTAGGAAAGGATCATAGACACTTCTTCAAGATAGTCAATCTTTGACCTAGATAAAAGAAAACCTAATGAAATTAATCCCGTCTTGATCCATATGATCTGAGCTTAAAATGAATTTTTTTCGACCCCGACTTATCTTCCGGGGATAATGTGTTTGCTCTGGTCCCTCCATGGACATGTGCACCTCAGATTATGCCAAAAGCATATGTTGAGGGTGGCTAATGCAAAAAACAATCTTGTCATGGCTCTGACCCAACCTTGGGTATTATGTACCTTGACTCATGGCAAAGCCATAAGTTGAGGGTGGCTATTATTAGGAATACTCCAGAAAGTGGGGCTGAAAGAATAAATATAGAGAAAGAAGAAAAGAAAAGTGACACAAGCAAAGTTGATATAACGTGAAAACAAAATTTCAAAAATTCAAAGTAAGAAAATAAAAAATAAAAAATAAAAAAAATTAAAGAAAAGTCACTTACACAAAAGAATATAGAAAAATTAGGAAATAGGGCCGAATAAACGATGAAAGGTAGGATGCTTAGTTGTTATGTCAAGGAGGACAACAAGTAACTAAAATACATCAAAATGTACCCTACCTGACCCTGAACCTCCGTTACAAGCTATGAAATTCCTATTGTGATCCTAAGTTTCTAAAACGTTTAACTTAAAGTAGTTAAAATAAGGGAAAGCCTATGGTGATAAGTACCAATGAGGTGAGAAGTTATTCTGAGAGTGAGTGTTGAAACAACTAATCCTTATACTCAAACTTAAATAACTACGTGAAAAAGGAGGATATTGTTTTTAAAGAAAGGAAACTAGTTGAAATACTAGAAAGTTGGAACCTTGGTCAGAAGTATAAAAGAAGAGGTGTCGGTGCTTAGTGAGTGTGTGTCATGGTTTGATCCACATGAGCAAGCCTAATAGTGATATCATGCACGGACATAATGAAAATAATCGGGATTGATAGCTAGATGATTGTGAAAGCTTAAATAAGGATACTTTTGCACAAAGGATTTTGTGGTGAGTCATAGTGTGTCGCTTGAGGACAAACAACGAATTTAAGTTGAGGATGTTGATGTACCGTGGTTTGACGGTACTTTCAGTGCTTTTACCTTAAGTTTAATGTGTGTCTAAGGCCTTTTTGAAGTAGTTTTGATGTATTTTTCTTTGTGTTTTCAGGAAAAATTATCGATAATGAAAACGCTGAAAGATGTACTAAAAATTGCAGAAAAGATGACCTACGGAGCCATCGACGGTACGGCTACCCATCAATTGTCCATAGGTGGAAACCGTCGCCATGAATATGTTAAGCTGCCAAGGAACAATCAGGGAATTCTGACTAAGTGTGAGTCTACGGAAGGGATGACGGTCCGTCTTCTCATCGATGGACCGTCCTGGTGATTCATTGGTGTCAACAGAATGTATCCTCCGTACCCGATTTGAAATGTTTCAAAGTGTGAGCAACAAAGCCCATCTACGCACCTTCCTCTTGGTCCGTCCATGGTAACAGAGACTTGGAGAAGAAAGCAGCTGAAAATAAAGTTGAAGTATGGACCGACAGACGTGTGGACGATCTGTCATTACCTCGACGGTTTGTTGGTCAAGTCGTCGACGCGAGACATGTTTTTGGATAGATTCTCCTTATTTAGGTTTCCCTTTATGTTTAGTATTCCTTTATTATAAATAGGACCAAAAAATTCGTTTTTGGGGTTAGACTCCTTGTTATTTTTCTGATTTGTAATATTGGTCGTTGAATATAAGATTTCGGAAAATACTTCATTTTTCCGGAATCATTTATTAAACTATTTTCTCAAATTCATGTGATTTTATGGATTTTCTTCAATCTCATCAAAGTAAGTACATGAATTCTTGTCTAATTAATATGAATTGTGTAATTATGAACATGGGTAGCTAAATCCATAACTAGGGTTGTGGGAACCATGGGTAATTAACAAAGTAAAACTAGCTAAAATAAGAATTCTCGAATAGTTTCTTGCATGTATTGATAATTCTTTCGTATAGAAGTCTTTTTAACAAGTGTACGCGTTAGAACTTGCCTTGATGCTACTTGCCGGACCAAGGAGGTAGATAATAAGAAAAGAATTATCAACCTAGATTTAGTATATACTATCTAATAGGCTAGTGTCAATGGTTCGAAGTAATAACTAAGTCATACATTGATTATGATGCCTAATATGAGGTAAAAGGTAAGGTTTAGTAAAGTACATATGCGTAGCCGGAACAAGGCGCGGAGTGAAATTCACTAGTTGCCGGACCAAGGAATTAGGGATAGATAACTTACCACTTTGCATGCAAGATACTAGGAAAGAGTTGTTATTGCTAGGGTTACTGCATTATGAACCTATGGAACCACTTACACCCTAGTTTCTCTCATCATTTGGTAAACATGAAAAATTTGAACTAGCTACTTGTTTACTTAGACTTAATTAGTTACTTTTGTTACACAAAATTCCCCCTTTAATTGTTTGTTTACGGAAAAGACTTGAATAAATTGAAGTAATCGTAGATTAGAGTTAAGTTTAAATGATTTTCCTCGTGGAATCGACCCCAACCTAATATTTGGGTTGTTTACTTGATACGACCGCTTATGCTTCTTTAGGGAAGTAAAGTTTGAGTGTATAAATCACATAGCAAAATCAAACTTTCACATAACTAGAATGTAGTTATATATGATCATACTTCACATAATCAACTACACAGATCATCATAGTACTTCAAGTAGTGCCGAAAATGCCATAATCATCATATTACATAAAGTAACGCCGACAAGGCCACATCAATTGCAAGTAAAGCACATAGATCCGTACCATAAGTGGACCAAAACATTAAAAACATAATTGAAGTGTAATTAACATTAAATAAATAGAATTACGGCAGCGTGACTTTAATCCGTTCTCACCACTTCAATCCATAGCTAAATCATCCAATTAAATGTCATAAGGCCCTTACCCATGGCCATGAACATCAATATAATACAAAAACTATAATAATCAACGAATAAACGTCAATTCAACATAGATTTATCAATATAAGACAATTAGACATCAATTGAATACAATTCTTACATCATTCAATAGCCCATAAAAAACTACACTAGAATTCATAAGCATTAAAACAATATCACCTAACCCATAAAGTAGTTGAAAACTAGGGTTCATCAATTACACGGGTTCATAGGTTAATTGAGTTAAAATAATCTAATTATAAACAATTAAATAAATATTCAGTGATTTCATACCGTTAATGCAAGAACCCACGGATAGATTATGAAATTTGACAAGTTTATCTTTGAAAACTATAGAAAGCTCTTTGAATTTTTGGCTCCTTGATTAATAGAGTTTCAAGGATTAAAAATCAAACCTCAATGATGTTAAACCACCAATTTGATCAAGAATCACCACTCGATTCTCTAAGCCAAGCTCTTCCTTGAATGTTGGCTCCAATGGAGTTCTATAGAATTTATAAGAGATTTTGGGTTTGATTTTGAAGAATGAATTATTTTAAGTGTGTAAGGCTTATAAACCCATTTAAAATACATTTAATACCCATAAGTAACTTCACTTTCTCTTATTTGGACGTTGTCTGAATTTACCAATTCACCCCTAGACATTACAGTAAAGCTCCACAGAAACAGTCCCAACAATGAGTGGCCATTGACGGCCCATTTCACGACTAGTGGACCGTCTTGTTTGTCCGTTGTTTGGGACTGAGGATGTCCCTTCCCTGATCTCCTCTCACGCCTTGGTTTCAACCTATTCCCTTCAAATGCGGGGCTTCGATGACCCACGAGTCGTCTACTATCATACTTAGGTTAGGCTGGTTTGACAACTTTGGCTCTTGGGTTGGGTCCTTCCTCAAGGACCCTTGGATGGTCCTTGGGGTTGTTTGCCCAGACTTTTCCAACCCGAATATGTTCGTATAGGAGTTGAGGACCTCCCGAATCAATTATATCCTAAAAGAACATGCAAAATACGACAAAACATTCCAAGACACACAAGATCATTTCATGGCAAACCTTTCGAGCGTCATGGATCTTTAACCTCCAAACTTCATGAAACTTGACACACTTACTATAAACACTATAATAACTCATATAATGACCTCAACAAATCATTAAACAAATAAATAGGAATATAACACACAGGAGGCACATAGGTGCCTTATTCGTCGAAAGTTTTAGTCGTCCCTTGACGTTTTACTTCCAAATCACCAAAAACTCTAGAAACTGCCTCAATACCACATTATATATCATTTTACGACCATATAAAATCATTACAACCATGTTAGAATCTAGAATAACCTAAGTCATTTTTGAGGTATTACAGGGAACCACCCTAAGGGTCTCAAGGAGGACCCAAACTTTGGCCAAGAAAGTTGCCCAAGGCAGTAGGGTTTTTGTGCCTCCTTGAAACATAAGCGCATCGCGGACAGGTCGTGCGCCCCTCTATAAAGAATATAATTTCCAAAATCTTTTGCGAACATCTCCGCGACACACTTGTTTCGCGATGATAATTCTTAAAATTTAAGTGAAGGTTGACTTGTCTAAAGTGGTCCAATCAATGTTGGGGTGTCATGGGAATTTTGGGGGGGGGGGGTTATGTACTTATTTTAGGTCATTATACACCCATTCACCCAACCAAAAACTCCATGTTCTCTTTTAAAAATAAAAAATTCAAAACTCTCAAAAAGTTCTTCATTCCCAAAAGCTCTCCCAAACTTCATTGGAGCAAACTTAAGGTAGACCTAGGGTCTAATGTTTATGATGTTTTCTTCATAAAAATCTCGTGGGTTTGTTCATATTAAAGTATGGTAGTTCATCCTTGACTCTTTTTTAATTCAAGGATCCCATTTAAAGACTTTTAAAAAAGGGTCTTTAAACTCTAACTTATTTTATTTTGAACTCTAAGAAAGGGTCTTGTATGAAAAACTCAATGTAATTGTGATTTTAAGGTTAAAAACTCAATGAACCAATGCTCAATACAATTCCTCAACTTTTTGGCTTATGAAGTGGGTTCAATGTGCATGGTTTGGTAATGCTAAAACTATGGTTTTCTCTATATTATATTTTGACTATGTACGTCCCTATTATACTTTATTATGATATTTTTTGTGAAATATTGACAAACACGTGTAAAGTCTTGGAGAAGGGTATGTTCTTCTATCTTGGTTAAGATATATTGAAGTAACTCTTCAGTGGTATGGTCTACCTTTGGCGGCGGTGATTATTTGAATTATATGAGGTTATATTTTTATTGTGAGAATGGCCTTGAAGGCATGATATGTGATGTTAAGGGGTGATTTTGATATGTATGTGCATGATGTGTATTAGAAGGTTGAAATGGGTATCTTGAAGATTTTATGTCTAAATGAAGTATGCATACGATATGTGAAGTATGATTTATCAAAATATTTTATATGTGGGTATGAACATATCAAGAAGTCAATGATATGAAAAAATGTGATTATGTAAAAAGTGTGCTCTGATTTACTCACTCACACACTTTGAGTGTATGAAATAAAGTTATGAACGAAATGGGGGATTTTAGGGTAGACACTCTTTGTGAGTGGAGATAAAGTGTCTAGACCATCCTTACTATTCCTATTGTATGAAAAGCGGGATTTTGGGGTGTACACTCTTCGTAAGTTGAGATGAAGTGTTTAGTAGAAACCTCACCATTTCGAATGAGCTTTCCAAGATAGGTCGGAGGTTGATGCCCTTCATGAGTTGAGATGAGGTATTAAAAGTAACTCTAGGGATAAGTACACTCCGTGAGTTGAGTTGTGGTACTAAATATCTATCCCTAAACCTATAGTATATGAATGTTTAAGACTCTGTGGGGGAGTTATACTTAGCATCGAGAGGATTTGAAGGAGAGGTGGGTACACTTCGTGTGTAGAGATGTGGTTATCCAAAAGTACCTCTTGAGATGTGTACTCCTCATTAGTAGAAAATGTGGTACTTAGTAGCAATCTCCTTTCCCTTAACTATGCGCCCGCGTGGTTGTAGATATTGGATAATCCACGTAAAGGCTAAAGAATATGACCCTACCTTAGGCAAGTAGGGATCCCTCATCAGGTAAGGGTAGTACCGAGATTCTGTGTCAGGATCTCATGGTCTATGTCGTTTAAAACTAGCTCTCACAAATGTATGTAAATGAACTAACTCTACTTAAGGGTGTACTACTTAGTTGAGGTGGTGGAATGGGACATTACCTATCCATTGCACATGTAGACATTTTGAGGGAGTCTTGGTCTGTAATAATATAAACTTTATGAATGGGTCATGATATAATGTAAGATAAAGTAATATGACTTTATGTCTAATGTTAAGGAAGCATGTTTAGATGATGTTTTGTATGATGAAATCTATTTACTTGAAGAATCTGATGTGCCTTGTCTAAGGTAATTCCTAAGGAAAACTATGTGGAAGTAGTAGTATGGGATGCTAATTTCACATTGCACTAAGTGTGAATTGGGAGTTGTCTTGGAGGATGGCTCTTATATGAACTTCCTAAGTACATATATTGTAACGACCTGTTTAGTCGTTTTAAGCAGCAGATTTTATTTCTGGAAAAACGGTCTGAAGTCGACGGAACCCACGACGGACCGTCATGGGCACGACGGACAGTCGAGGGGGTCTCGTTCCAAAACACTTAGAATTCTGAAATTTGGGTACTGAAATAGACTCTCTGAACTTCGTGACGACACGGCAGGACGGACCGTCGTGGGAACGACGGACCGTCACAGACTCTTCATGGAAATTGAGTCTCTGAACTTTGTGACGGAAGCAGTAGGACGGACCGTCGCAGGCACGACGGGCCGTCACAGGCTGCGTAAATCCTAGGCTGGGTCGGATTTCTGTTATGTAATTTAAGGGGCGTTTTGGACTATTCCTGCTTTAATTACAATGTTAGTGGGTTAATGTTAATAAGTCTAATTACTTGGGGGTTAAAAGAGGTAACCTTGAGTTAATTAGTGGGTTATTATTGCCATCTTTTATACTTAATTATATGCTAATTAGGGTAAAAGAAAGAGGGTTTGAATAAGAAAAATAGAAAGAACAAGAGAGGGAAAAACGATTGATAGAGGGAGACGAACGAAGAGGAAAAACAATAGCTTTTGGGAATTTTGCTTGCTTGATCAAAATTCTTCGGTGGAGGTAGGTTATGGTTTTTATACTATTCGTAGTAAACTCTTAATAGCGAATGATATGTGTTGGGT
>NC_028640.1:41010934-41011247 GCF_001406875.1 Solanum pennellii
CGGGTGTCACGAACCGACACGTAGAATTAGGGGATCGGAGTGTCACGTACCGACACATAGTAGTAGGGGAACGGAGTGTCACGTACCGACACAAGAGGAATAAAGATAATGAATCTTGAAAGATGTTAATATACTCAATCTAATTAACCTAATTCCCAAATGAGTATGGTATCGAGACTTGAGTCCTCATGTGTGAACTTGGCGGTACTTATTAATGATTATAGTACTTGTTGTGATTACATGTTGAGTATTGTAGTTGATTTATGATATTATCTGATATATACTGTTTTCTATTTTGAGTTGGCCGATGATA
>NC_028640.1:41011669-41012195 GCF_001406875.1 Solanum pennellii
ATGACAAACTTGGTATCAGAGCCTTAGGTTCGTTGGTCTCATCACCCAAGAACGAGTCCAGTAGAGTCTTAAGGAACGGTAGGGGGACGCCTTTACTTTTCTTTGAGAGGCTATAGGACTTTAGGAAAATTTCCTTTCTTTCTTTCTTTCGTGCTATTACTTGGATCCAATTGGTATATAGGTGATACAAATGGGTATCTGACCATCTTCACTCTATTTCGCAGATGGTTAGAACTAGAGCAACGACTACGCCAACACCAGCACCGGCGGAACAGGGTGCGTCTGAGCCAGCCGCTGGGGATGTATCTCGAGGAAGAGCAACGGCAAGAGGCCGTGGTAGAGGTCGTGAGAGGACGTCCTCTAGGGGAAGAGGACAAGCACCTGCCCCATCTAGTACTAAGGCGATGACTCCTCCACCGATTGAGGAAGTAGTAAGAGAGGGTGAGGAAGGGGAAACGGAGCAAGTGCAAAATGAGGAACTACCACCCCAACCTACCCCAGAGATGATTAATCAGGTTCTTGCTTA